>NC_068361.1:110136015-110436015 GCF_020536995.1 Dreissena polymorpha
ATTAATTTTCAGGTCACTATGTCAAAGGTCAAGGTCACGGTGACCCAAAATAGTAAACGGTTTCCGGATGATAACTCAAGAACACTTATCCTAGGATCATGAAACTTGATAGGAAGATTGATCATGACTGGCAGGATGACCCCTATTGATTTTCAGGTCACTAGGTCAAAGGTCAAGGTCACAGTGACAAAAAACATATTCACACAATGGCCGTCACTAATACGGAGAGCCCATATGGGGGGGGCATGCATGTTTACAAACAGCCCTTGTTCTAATTAGTTTAGCATACATATTTTGTCTATGGGTAATTATTACTGGCTAAAACAGGAGAAGCAAGCTAGTGACTTTCATCTAAATTGGTCCCAAATAATCTTGTCTAGAAGCTATAGGGGATTCCCACAATAATTAATTTGGGTTGACAGTCATTGAAATTGAGATTTAAATCAACAAGCCAAGTTGGGGGCTAGAACTATGGGAATTTGAAACAAGCCCGAGTCAGATATTACTGGCCCAAACATTTTGTTATTAATGCAGATAAACATACAGTCACATAAAACATCCATAGAAGCATTCATTTATTCAATCTTAGAATACAATACAAATCTCTTATTTATTTCATCCTCATCCAAGTAAGCTTCCTCGTCATCTGAGCCAGCCTCTTTCGGATCCTGTAAATAAGAAGAAATTAATTTCACACACGGATTTCAATCAAATCACAATTATGAATATACACTAAAGTTTTAGGTAAAAAATTAGTAGAAAGTTATCCCATATATCCATGTGAAAGAGAGAGCAAACCTGAAACCACCCGGAAATATATAAGCAATTAAGTGCCAGGTTATTCTACAAAAAGCTAGTTGACAATGTGTCAATCACAGTGACCTCAGATTTGCATTCCTCATGACGTACTTGAATGACAACTGTTCGGCCATTACTCTCTGTGTCCAAACGCAACGCATAACATAATTTTACATAATAGTAATCCGGGAATCACAAAACCATGCGCTTTATGCGCAGTAATACAATTATCGGCTGATTGCCCAGCACATGTGCGCAGTGTGTTCAAACATAGCGGCTGTTGATTTAAGCAGCTCAAAACTTTTGTTACAAATATTGAAAATGAAAGTGGAACTCGTTTCTGTTTAATAATTGTACAAGCACGTCGGGCTTGTAATATTGGATTTCCTACAAGCCCGAAAGAAAAATACTAGTTTTTTGCTGTCAGACTAGTGCGAATTTCGACGACTGGTTTGATGATTGTTATTAGATAAACATGGTCATGTGAAACATGTGTAACATACAATGAAGTAATAAATGAAAAAAGAGGTTCCCAAAATATATAGAAATGTTCAAAATAAAATAAAATTTGGTATTTTATTCTATTTGCATACCTTGTTGATTCAAATTGTAAAAGAAAATATAATATCATTGTTTTAGAATGAAGCACTAAATTAGTTTGGTTTCATTTTTAAATGCAAATTACAACATCATGTCGGTATTCACGGTTCAGTGTAGAAAAACTACATGTAATATGGTACACAATAATGGATGGTTGATTTTGCTGTGGAAACAGTTTATCTCCATATCATGTAAATTATGTTAACTTGAAAAAGATCAGTAATTTAACATTTGCCTAATATATTTTTAGCTCGGCTGTTTTCGGAGAAAACCCGAGGTAATGCCATAGCCAGCTCGTCGTGTCCGTCGTTGTCCACTTAAACCTTTACATTTTGTTAAGGTTTTGAACATTGCATCTACAATAAAAGCGCTTCCACCTATAACATTGAAACTTCATATGTAGCTGCACCTTGACGAGTTTGACACACCACAACCCATTTTTGGGTCACTAGGTCAAAGGTCAAGGTATATGTGACCTCTAAAAAGAAAAAATTCTGGCAAGCTTTCGCAGCCGAGCGTGGCAACGTTTTGTGGTGCTCTTGTATTTCTATCTATCAGTTAAAAAAAAATTGAAAATGTCATAAATGTGCAATTTTCTTGTATTTGCGTTACGAACATTTTTTTTTATAGGACTTGAAAACCATTCCCTTTTTGCCACCCAAAGCAGTATAAATGTACTTTAATGTTAAAAAGAATTAGGAAGCCTTGTGTCTGTATAAAAAATAAAGTGACATGTACTCTCATATCAGTTATGTAGTAGATTGTTACATATTTTAGTCTCCTAAACACATTAGGCATGAAGTATTGAGATGGTCAGATTATCAGGGTTTAGCACAGTCAGTTAAGGTCAATAGTTACTGTAAAGATCTGATAAATGTGTTTTGTTTTTGTAGGTGTTTATCTGCAGTCAAAAAAATTACCACGGGATGGCTGTCAAAAGAGATATGACAAAATTAACTTCTGTGTTTACTGCAAGAAGGCGGTTAAATCCAAAATATCTAGACATCTCTTAACCCACAAGGAACGTCAAAAGGTTCTTCAAATCCGACTTCTGCCAAAGAAATCAAAGCAGAGGGAAAATCTTTTCACAGAACTTGTGAATGAAGGTAACTTCAAACACAATATAGATGTTATTAGTACAGGTGAAGGTGTCCTCATTACAGCACGAAGAGAAAACATCGATCAGGAAAAACATCATTCACACCAAGATTATGTTCCTTGTGTATACTGTAAAGGATTTTACTTGAAAAAACTATTATGGCATCATCTCCTTTCGTGTAAAATGCGGCCAAATGATACTAAAGGTGATAATATGACGGACACAAAAAATGCTGTACGGAAGGCCAAAAGCCTACTTTACGGTTGTTTGCATACTGAAAATGAAAAGGCTGTTGCAGAAATGCTACGCACAATGCATGATGATGATATAAAGGAAGTTGTTAAAAAAGATACTATTATTAAGTTGTTCAGTTCAATGCAGGTGTGTGCATTGGGAGGGAAACACATACAGAAGAAAAATGATATGCATAGGATTAGCCAAAATGCTAGGACCTTGGCTCGTCTAGTGATAAAAGCAAGTGAGCATCTGCCAATGGTCAGCTTGAACAAGCTTCTTTGTAAAGATAACTTTGACCTGGTTGTTAATAGCACCTTGAGTCTGTCGCATAACAGTGTCACCGTTGCTAACAAAATGGGTCATCTGCTTGGTCATTGTATAATGATTAAAAATGGCTATTCTGTAAGACGCAATTCAAATGAAATGGCAGAGGAAACAAGACTGTTCAAAGTGTTGTTTGATGCAGAATGGAAATATCGAGTAAATGCTCCAATGACAAGACAGAAAACTGTTCGTGATATGAACAAATTAACGTGCATACCAGAAACCGATGATCTTGTCAAGTTCAGGGATTATATAAAACAGATCATAGAGAATGAAGTCAGAGTTCTTCGTGCTTGTCCTAATCCTGGAAGTTGGACTAGACTGGCAAAGGCGACTATGTGCAGACTGTACATTTTCAACAAAAGAAGAATTGCAGAAGTTGAAGACATGCTCCTGGAAGCATACCAGAACAGACCAGAGTGGACGGGGACTGAAGAGTTTCGTGCCTCATTGTCTGACACTGAGAGAGAGTTTGCAAAAAGGCAAGTTTTGTCTTCATTGTAATAAGCATCCTAGGAACTTAAATATGTATCTAGATATTTAGTTTTGCATAAATTGTGTTTTTGACCTTAAATATGCAGAGGCGTCGAAGTTCAGGATTACGCCTGAAATCAGGATTTTGGCCCTTAAGGACCAATTTTGATATTGATATAAATCAGAGGATTTTTTACTGGAATTTTAAGATAATTATCACAAAATGTCATCTTAAACACAAATTATTTTACTTTAACATATTGTTTACAAAGTTATATACAATTGTAAACAAAGTTTACATGAATTATTAACCCTCTTTTGCTCTGGCCCCAAAACGAAATGCCTATTTTAAGGATTTTAGATTTTAGCCAATTGACACCCCTGATATGTTGTTTTTGTTTTTGTTTGCATTTGAAACACAGATTTCTTGTTGTTTTTAGCTCACCTGAGCACAACGTGCTCATGGTGAGCTATTGTGAACGCCTTTTGTCCGTCGTGCGTCGTCAACATTTACCTTGTTAGCACTCTAGAGGCCACATTTATTGTCCAATCATCACGAAACTTACTCAGAACATGTGTCCCAATAATATCTCGGACGAGTTCGAAAATGGTTCCGGTTGATTGAAAAACATGGCCGCCAGGGGGCGTGGCAGTTTGCTATAGTAAAACCTTGTTAACACTCTAGAAGTCACATTTATTGTCCAATCTTCATGAAACTTTGTCAGAACATGTGTCCCAATAATATCTTGGACGAGTTCGAAAATGTTTCCGGTTGGTTAAAAAACATGGCCGCCAGGGGGCGTGGCAGTTTTCCTTATATGGCTATAGTAAAACCTTGTTAAAACTCTAGAAGTCAAATTTTTAGTCCAATCTTCATGAAACTTTGTAAGAACATGTGTGCCAATAATATCTTGGACGAGTGAGAAAATGGTTCCGGTTGGTTGAAAAACATGGCCGCCAGGGGGCGTGGCAGTTTTCCTTATATGGCTATAGTAAAACCTTGTTAACACTTTAGAAGTCACATTTTTAGTCCAATCTTCATGAAACTTGGTCAAAACATGTGTCCCAATAATATCTTGGACGAGTTCGAAAATGGTTCCAGTTGAATGAAAAACATGGCCACTGATCTGAACATTTGTTCTAACAATAGCTTGAGTGAGTTTGAAAATGGTTATGGTTTGTTGAAAAACATGGCCGCCAGGGGGGGGGGGGCAGTTGTCCTTATATGGCTTTAGTGAAAACTTGTTGACACTATATTAGCCACATTTATTGGCCAATCTTCATGAAACTTGGTCAGAACATTTGTCACAATGAAATTTTGCCAGAGATTGAAGCTGGGTCATATGAGCTCAAAAACTAGGTCACAAGGTTAAATATAGAAAAACATGTTAAAAGTCACTTTTTTGTATCTGTTTGGGAAGTCACTTTGTGCCTAATGTTTTTTTATTTATGAAATATTTTCAGAATGGACATGCTTGAAGTGCGTGGAAAATCAAAGAAGAATGTGACAGCATGTATATTATTAACTCCAGATGTAAAATCAGCTATAAATGTCCTGGTGGAGACAAGAAGTAGTTCATTGGTATCAGTTCCAAGAGACAATCCCTATCTTTTCTCCAGATTAAATGCTCTTACTCCATTATCTGGCAGTCGAGCTATGCATGAATTGGTTCGAGAATGCCCGGGACTGCAGAGGCCTGAAAGGATAACAACAACCTTATTGAGAAAATACATTGCTACAGTGTCACAGGTAATTATACCCTAAAACCTTAGGTTATGCAGCATATTTGAAGCACTTTGAACTGAACAAATTATAGTTTTAAACCTTAACTAGGACAGTTAGAAACAGGTAAAAATGGGTAGACAGACTGATAGTGAAAACCACTTAAAAATCCTCACTGGTTCATAGGAGCCTGAGGTATATAGTAATAAAATGTATAATCGTGTCTGAAACCACAAGGTCCAGAGAATGGTATTTGGTTTGTAATTACTGAGTTGTCCACTACCAAGATTGTTCAAATTATGCCCCTGGAGTCAAAGTTTGCCTGCCTCTTTGGTCACAAGTAAAGCATAGAGTTAAATGGTTATACCTTCTTATGAAACCTACGCCTTAAATACAACACAGCCCAGCAGCTAAATATTTGACATTCTTCAAAAGTTCCAAGGTTACTTTGTCATGGTGATTTGCCAATCATTGGTTCAGCATTTCTTACTTGCTGTCAATATACCTTGAGCGACCATTGCAGTCCTTTTGTTTACTTTAGTCTTTGATACATAGATTTGTTATTTTATATTAAACTTTGCTGTTAAATCAAGAAATTGTTATGTTGTTTTATATGTATGTATTTGCTTTGGTTCGAATATGGCCATATTAAATGTATGCAAATGTGTTATCCTTGTCAAATAAAAAATCATTTCTTGAAACATTCAAGGTTCAATATTGAACTTTCTATTTATAATTCAGTACTTATTTTTTATTTTACAAACTGGTACAATCGTTCACAATTACTTCTAAAGTCTAGTTGTGCAAATATTGGATTGTTTAAGCCATTTAAGAATTATGGTCTTTGTTTCATATCCCTGTACAGATGAGATATTGTGACCTGAAGGTTTCTTTATTATGGCACAATATTTATTTAGACTTTCAGCAATTATACTACATTCTCTTCCAGTTTAATGGCATACATACATACATGTATACTTCGGCTTTTATACAGGAATAAGTAATTATGTTGAATTTGCTTGCCATCAATTTGTGAATAAATTATAATAAAAACTTTTATGGAGACCTTTGATTTTGGCAGCTTTTGTATGACAGAAAATGGTTATCTGTGAGAACCCAATAATTGATTTTAAATTGTTAGACCCAATTGTTATATTTAACATAAATTTTGGCATATATACAGGAAGTAGCTATTTGCAAAATGGCGGATCATGTAAATACCAAACCACGTGTTGGCTTTTTCAGAATTAAACATTACAAAATTTTTGACTCTGTAAATGCATGGTGTGATTACAAGAATTTGGAGCACCATAATGACTACAACTATACAGATAAAAGCTTTCTTGTGTACATCTTTTCTGTAGAAGATGCAAAAAAAATTTGTTAAATTGGCAGCAAACTGGAATGATGACTGCATATTTGTGAATATAATCAAGAATTAACATGCTTTGTAGATTCTTGACATGACTCATGGTGAACTAAAATTGCTTGCAAAGCATCTGGGACATGATGTGAAGACACACAAGGAATATTATCAGTTGTCTTCCAGTACCATGGAACTCTCAAAGGTATATATTTCATTAATAAAAATCTTTAAATTTTCCATACACATATATTTGAAAAACTAAATGCTATATTGTAACTAAGAGGGCTAAAAGAAAGAATAATTTAACAGGCAGCCATAGTAAGACCATATCTGATGTTGACTTTGACTAGTATGCTTTGCATTAATGGCCTTTTATGCCCCCTGGATCGAATGAACGGGGGTATATTGTTTTTGGCTTGTCTTTCTTTGTATGTGTGTGCGTGTCACGGTGTGTGTGTGTCCAAAACTTTTACCAAAACTTAAACGTTTGATCATAACTTTTGAAATATTGAAAACAGCAACTTGATATTTGGATTACATGCGTATCTCATAGTGCTGCAACAATACGCCAAAAACCGTATTGCAATATATTGTCGTTGTTATGATGGAAGTATTGTTGACACTGGAATATTATGGTCTTCTTGAAATTTTATAGGTTGCCCTGATGTTGTATGCTGTTGAAAATGGTAAAGTCAATGAGTGGAAGGGAAGGCAGATGAAGGACATAGTAGTAGAAGGTTTGATTATAAGAATTTTATTAATATAATTCATTTTACTGAATTGGGATGGAGAATTTTTGATACTTTCTCTCCTATGGCTGTCAGTAAATTCGACTGAATGATCATTCTTCAGAACAAAACAGAGCGCTTGAGAACAGACAAACGATGTAAAACATTGTTTGAAAGGCGGGGCCCTTGTTTTGGCCACGTTAATTCAATAAGTCTAAAATTTACGTGGTAAAAATAGGCAAACCTATTTTATGTGCCTTGAAAATTGTTTATCCTCTCAAAGAAATGCTAATGCAACAAAATACTTTTTAACAACCTTGAAGTATTGAAAATATTTACTGTCATATCAAGAGTGACTTCTGGTTATTTTTTTCTATAACTAGTTATTTCTAAAATAAAAAATCATTTTTTACAGATTTACCTCTTCCAATTGAAGACGAAGATGGCCATCAAGAAGGTAAAATAGTTATTTATACCCATAATAGATCATTGGCCACTGTTCATTTGTATTATGAAAGTGGTCCATAACAGAGTCATTGTTATGGTAGCCCATTAAAAAAAAAAAAGAAGTATAGGAATACCTTAAGATTTGGACACCTTATGAAATAGTTTATATGCTCAATTAGACATTTCTGTTTCTGAGTTATTTTAATGATTTAAAGGATAAATAACTTAACTTGCAAGTATGAAGATTTTCTGATTTAAATTGTAAGCAGGTCTTATAACATATTTTAGTGGGGGATATGTGTGTTGTTATTTTGTGTACATCTCATACCTTAAACCGAAAAGCATAAAAAAACACTTTTAGAAGTGCTTTTGGAAAACAAAACATTTCCTTTGTTATTTCTGTTATCATATAATAAAGGCTCACCTATTGATGATAAAGACAAGACCCAAGTGTAGACTATATATTCTAGTACAATTTTCCATTGTCCAAGCAAATATATATTTATGCCACCCTTCGAAGAAGAGGGGGTATTTTGCTTTGCACATGTCGGTCTGTCGGTCGGTCCGTCCACCAGGTGGTTTCCGGATGATAACTCAAGAACGCTTGGGGCTAGGATCATGAAACTTCATAGGTACATTGATCATGACTTGCAGATGACCCCTATTGATTTTGAGGTCACTAGGTCAAAGGTCAAGGTCACAGTGACCCGAAATAGTAAAATGGTTTCTGGATGATAACTCAAGAACGCATACGCCTAGGATCATGAAACTTCATGGGTAGATTGATCATGACTCGCAGATGACCCCTACAGATTTTGAGGTCACTAGGTCAAAGGTCAAGGTCACGGTGACCAGAAATAGTAAAATGGTTTCCGGATGATAACTCAAGAACGCATACGGCTAGGATCATGAAACTTCATGGGTAGATTGATCATTACTCGCAGATGACCCCTATTGATTTTGAGGTCAAGGTCACGGTGACCCGAAATAGTTAAATGGTTTTCGGATGATAACTCAAGAACGCTTTTGCCTAGGATCATGACACTTCATTAGTACATTGATCGTGACTCGCAGATAACCCCTATTGATTTTCAGGTCACTAGGTCAAAGGTCAAGGTCACAGTGACAAAAAACGTATTCACACAATGGCTTCCACTACAACGGACAGCCCATATGGGGGGCATGCATGTTTTCTATAGATTTCAGCAAGACCCACCAATGGATAATAGACATACAAGACCCCACTGTTGACATTATATGTTTACAGGCATTGAGGCAACTGTTAAAGACACCCACAGTCTAGAATCTATACAGGAGTCAGAGCCTCTCATGATACAACAGGCCAGTGTTAACTGTGCTGATCATATGCAATCTACAGGTTTCACTTTGGTTCTTTCAGAGTCCATGTCAACTGCTGACAGTGAAGAGCCAGGCAGTCTGACCCATGATAGGAGGGAGCCAAGTGAAGAGCCAGCCAGTCTGACCCATGATAGGAGGGAGCCAAGTGAAGAGCCAGCCAGTCTGACCCATGGTATTTCTATTATCATATAATAAAGGCCCACCTATTGATGATAAAGACATGACCCAACTGTAGACTATATATTCTAGTACAATTTTCTGTTGTCCAAGCCAATATATATTTATGCCCCCCTTCGAAGAAGAGGGGGGATATTGCTTTGCTCATGTCAATCGGTCCGTCTGTCCACCAGGTGGTCGTCAGACGATAACTCAAGAACGCTTGGGCCTAGGATCATGAAACTTCATAGGTACATTGATCATGACTTGCAGATGACCCCTTTTGATTTTGAGGTCAAAGGTCAAGGTGACCCGAAATTGTACAATGGTTTCTGGATTATAACTCAAGAACGCATACGCCTAGGATCATGAAACTTCATAGGTAGTTTGATCATGACTCGCAGATGACCCCTATTGATTTTGAGGTCACAAGGTCAAGGTCACGGTGACCCGAAATAGTAAAATGATTTTCGGATTATAACTCAAGAACGCTTTTGCCTAGGATCATGACACTTCATATGTACATTGATCGTGACTTGCAGATGACCCCTATTGATTTCAGGTCACTAGGTCAAAGGTCAAGGTCACAGTGACAAAAAACGTATTCACACAATGGCTGCCACTACAACGGACAGGCCATATGGGGGGCATGCATGTTTTCTATAGATTTCAGCAAGACCCACCAATGAATAATAGACATACAAGACCCCACTGTTGACATTATATGTTTACAGTCATTGAGGCAACTGTTGAAGACACCCACAGTCTAGAATCTGTACAGGAGTCAGAGCCTCTCGTGATACAACATGCCAGTGTTGACTGTGCTTATCATATGCAATCTACAGGTTTCACTTTGGTTCTTTCAGAGTCCATGTCAACTGCTGCCAGTGAAGGGCCAGCCAGTCTGACCCATGATGAAATGAGGCAGCCAAATCCTCAAGGTATGAACTAAATTTGAAGACGGGTTTCTCTGCATTTTCTATCATTATGTGACAGAGTCTTATGTCATGACTGTATTAAAGTAAATGAGTAGTCCAAGTCAAGTGTGATGCTCTAGACGACCTCCTCTGTGATCTACAGGGTTACAACAATGTGCTTGTAAAAGTCCTTGTAAAGTACAAAGTAGGCAGTTTGCTATGGAAGTTAATGTTAAGTACTTGTTCTTCCAAGAAATGATAGTTCTGCGAACTGTCAGTTCTTATATGTGTGAAAAATTGTTTTAAACTGGTGTTAAAACAGTTTCAGTTCATTTTACCTCCTAACATGTTCAGGTTTTGTGCATTTTTATCAGGAAAACCTTGCTCTACAATATTCAATCATTGTATCACTTGCGGTGTTCTGCCGTGAAATTTTACTGTTGGGGACCCTTTAGGATTACAAAAGTGGGGACAAAAAGAAAAAATATGGGGACACAGAAATATTTTTGTAGCAGAATTAAATGTGTGGAAACTAATAACCTTTAACTTGATTAAACTTGCTTAAACTTCTAACAGTCAGGTTGTAACATTGTTATTAAAACTGGAACATTCAAACAACTTTTTAACACTGTCAAACAGTTGTCAACATATTTACAAAACTTTGAACAGATTTATGGTCATTGGACTCCGCATGGCATGTCAAAGTACTTGTTCGATAATTAGAAATACCGATAGTAAAGGCGTTTTCTTTTTTGCTTTATGCACAATCTGCATGTCATTTTGTTGTTGTCAAACAGTGACCAAGGACATTTTTGAAGCCAATTTTCTTGTAATGTACGTTTAAGGGCAGACTTTTTCGTAATTGCTAAACAATGTAGGGACTTGGGAAGACTCTGTTGGGTTAACAACCCAACAGAGTCTTCCCATTTTCTAATTTTACTTGCCGGAGGAAAAAAAATAAATGGATTTTTTTTTCTCTGGCCTGTCACTTTAAGCCATTTTGATAGTTTCGGAAATTTCCTTGATATCTGATTGGTTGTTATAATCTCAACTTACCAATGAAATAGAGTGTTAATATTAAATAAATTAACCATTGGCTGCGAAATGAGTTATGTACAATGAAATAGTTTGTTCTGGTTACACATTCACTCGATTACTTTACCGACTTACAAATTGAATCGATTAGTTTTTATTTCTAATTCATGTGCGCCCGCGGACCCATATACAGAAAACGGGTGGGGACAAATATTTGTTTTTTGCGACAATAACACAAGGGCGCATCCACGGCAGAACACTGACTTGTTATGTTGATACTTTGTGTGCAAGGATCAATTCAGTAGAAAAGTCAACAAAATAAACGGCTTACAGTCACTGACCAAATGAGTTTGCTGCTTAGAGTGTATATTTTTCCAAAAAATATTTGAAAATTTCCCCTCTTGGAAGTGTAGTTCAATTTTAATCAATACCTCGTTTAAATAATTCACAGAAAAGCCAAAAAATGTTGATCTTTGAACATAAACATAACATGTTGATGACAAAAAAAGTTGGAATAATGTTTTTCGCTCTGTGTATGGTGAATTATGGTGTTACAACTTGATTTTGTATGTTACTTGCTTAGAATTGAAATTTCCCCTTTTATGCGTGAATTATCCCCCTCTCAGGGGACCCGACCCCTTTCCCCCAAAACTGAAAAAAACACTGACATGATACTCATTGCTATTTTATTTTTTATATCTATTCTTGTTTTAGGGACAGGGACAAGAAAAGGAATGAAACGAAAGTGGGCCAGCGAAGAGAACATATGTTTCATGAACTTTTTTAGAGATGAATTAAGAGAAAAAATAATGCCATCTGGCTCAAAAATAATGGGGTCCCTAAAAATACTTACCGGAAGAACAGTGGCCCAGATAAGGGCAAGGGTCCATAACATTATTATGAAAAAACAAAAATGGAAAAAGAATTGTTGAACTGTGGAATATGTTTATGCCCCTGGTAGGGTGGCATATAGCAGTTGAACTGTCCGTCAGTCAGTCAGTCTGTCCATCTGGCCGAAAACTTATATGGCCATAACTTTTTCAATATTGAACATAGCAACTTGATATTTATACCCCTATTACAATTGGTAATGGGGGCTATATAGGAGTCACGTTTGTCGGTCTGTCCCGATATTTCATCCGATCTTCACCAAACTTGGTCAGTAGTTGTATGTAGATAATGTCTAGGTCAGTTTGAATATGGGTCATGCCAGGTCAAAAACTAGGTCATGGGGTCACTTAGTATGTTTTAAACTGTAAGTTTGTACGGACCATAGCTATGTCATTTATTGTTACATTTTTAAATGACTCGGTACATTTGTTCACCATCATGGAACGGTGTGTCGCGTTAAAAAAAATTACGTCAATATCTCAAAGGTCAAGGTCACACTTGGGAGTTCAAAGGTCAAATGCTTGTCCGGGCCATAGCTTTGTTTTTTATTGTGAGATTTTAAAATCATTTGGCACATTTGTTCACCATCATTGAACAGTGTGTCGGGCGAAAGAATTACGTCGATATTTCCAAGAACAAGGGCACAATTTGAGTTTAAAGGTAAAAAATGGCCATAATTGAGCTTGTCTGGGCAATAACTATGTTGTTTATTGTGCGATTTTAAAATCGTTGGCTCTTTTGTTCACCATCATTTGACGGTGTGTCGCGCGAAAGAATTATGTCGATATCTCCAAGGTCAAGTTCGTAGTTTTAGTTCAAAGGTCAAAAATGGCAATAAATTATCTTGTCTGGGCCATAAATATGTCATTCATTGTAAGATTTTAAAATGACTGTACATCAATTTTGTTCAAAGTCATTGGAAGGCTTGTCATGTGAAAGAATTCAAGAGTTCAAAGGTCAAAATGGCTATAAATGATAATGGCATAATGATTCTTAAAAAATCGCCATAAATTGTATTATCTTGTTTTGTGAAGACAGCATACAAAATAATCAATCAATCAATGCGGTATGTGGGGGTAACAGACAAAGCTCCAGTTGGCATGCATGTGCATCTTGTGAAGCTGCACATATTGAGTGGTGAAAAGTGAAGGTCAAGGTAATTCTTCAAGGTTAAATGTTAAATATATTGCTTTTGTCCGTCCGTCTGAAAACTTTAAAATTGTGCCATAACTTTTGAGCTCACCTGAGTGCAACATGCTCATGGTGAGCTTTTGTGATTGCCTTTTGTGCGTTGTATGTCGTCAACATTTTGCCTTGTGAACACTCTAGATTCCACATTTATTGTCTGATCTTCATGAAATTTTGCAGAACATTTGTCACATTGATACCTCGACTGAGTTCGAAACTGGGTCATGCTGGGTCAAAAATTAGGTCACTAGGTAAAAAAAACAACAAAAAAACTTGTGAACACTGTACAAGTCCAATCTTCATGTAACTTTGTCAAAATGTTTGTCTAAATGATATTTTGGTTGAGTTAAAAATTGGTTCCGGTCCGTTGAAAAACATGGCCGCCAGGGGCGGGGCAGTAAAAAAATTTCCTTATATGGCTATAGAGAAACCTTGTGAACACTTTAGAAGTCAAAATGTTTGCCTTATCATCATGAAACTTAATCAAAACATTGGTTTTATTTATATTTTGGACGAGTTCGAAAATGGTCCAGATCAGTGAAAAAACATGGCCGCCAAGGGGCGGGGGAGTTTTTCTTATATGTCTTTAGTTAAACATTGCTAACACTCTAGAGGCCACATTTATTGTCCATTCTTCATGAAATTTGGTCAGAAGTTTGGTCTCAATGATATCTTAGACGAGCTGAAAATGGTTACGTTTGCTTGAAAAACATGGCTGCCAAAGGGCGGGGCATTTTTCCTTATATGGCTATAGTAAAACGTTGTGAACACTCTAGAGGCCACATTTATTGTCCAATCTTCATGAAATTTGGTCAGAATATTTGTCTCATTAATATCTTGGATGGGTTTGAAAATTATTATGTTTGCTTGAAAAACATGGCTGCCATGGGGCGGGGCATTTTTCCTTATAAAAATGGCTATTGTAAAATCTTGTTAACACTCTTGAGGCCACATTTATTTTCCGATCTTCATGAAACTTGGTCAGAATATTCATCCCAAAAAATATCGTGGACAAGTTAAAAAATGATGCTGGTTGGTTGAAAAACATGTCCGCCAGGGGGTGGGGCATTTTACCTTATATGGCTATAGTAAAACTTTGTTAACACTCTAGAGGCCACATTTATTTTCTTATCTTCATGAAACTTGGTCAGAAGATTTGTCCTAATGATATCTTGGATTAGTTCAAAAATAGTTTTGTTTGCTTAAAAAACATGGCCACCAGGGGGCGGGGCATTTTTCCTAATATGGTTATGTATCATGCTTTACTAAAACATTGTTAACACTCTGTAGGCCACATTTATTTTCCGATTATTATGAAACTTGGTCAGATGATTTGTCCTAATGATATCTTGGATGAGTTCAAAAATGGTTCTAGTTGGTGGAAAAACATGGCCGCTAAGGGGGCGTGTCATTTTTCCTTATATGGCTAAAGTAAAACCCTGTTAAAACTCTAGAAGCCATATTTATTGTACGATCATCATGACACTTTGTCAGAAGATTTGTCCCAATGATATTTGGACAAGTTTGAAATTGGTTCCAGTTGCTAAGAAAAACATGGCCACCAGTGGGCGGGGCATTTTTCCTTATATGAACTTATAAATCTTCTTGAAACTTTGTCAGTATATTAGTTTAAATGATATCTTGGATGTGTATTTCAAGTTGACATTTAAAGCTTTAACTTTGTATGATTCTAAATATGTGTCAATGCTGTCAGTTGAATTTTGAAATGTGAAGTTTTACATTTTTTGTAGATTAAATAATTTGTAAAATGTTGCAGTTTCGTCAATCAGTTTTATAAGACATTGAGCTTTAAATATGATGCAGATTGTAAGATTCTTAATATCTTTCAATATTGTGGATAAGTTTGAGATATCAAGCTTTGAATTTTATGCAAAGTGTATGATTTTAAAATGTTTTAATGGTGTTGATCCGTGTAATGAAGATTGCATAATTTTTATGTTTTAATTCTGTCTATTGGTTTTCAAAATGAAAGACTTTGATTTTGTAAGTGCACTTTTATCTCCTGAAAGATTCTTTTCTAGTGTTTAGTTTATATTTTAAGGCTGTTTGCAAACTCGAAGTGAAAACAGTTCTATTACAATTTGGTAAGGACATGACATTGCATATCTGATTTTAAAATGTACTTTGCTGGCAACGTGTAATTTTCTGAAATGTCTTAGTAAGACTGTTGTTTGCAATCAAAAGGTCTGTGCTTCATATCCAGGGTAATGCATGTTTTTTGTCCAAATTTATGTCGATTCAGACATTGTTCTATGTAAATATGGGGTTTGCTTGAAGGTTCAGTCTATTTTTATGTCCCTCACTATAGTAGTGGGGGACATATTGTTTTTGTCCTGTCTGTTGGTTGGTTGGTTGGTTGATCTGTTTACGCCAACTTTAACATTTTGCAATAACTTTTGCAATATTGAAGATAGCAACTTGATATTTGGCATGCAAATGCATCTCATGAAGCTGCACATTTTGATTGGTGAAAGGTCAAGGTCATCCTTCAAGGTCAGAGGTCAAATATATGTGGCCAAAATCGCTCATTTTATGAATACTTTTGCAATATTGAAGATAGCAACTTGATATTTGGCAAGCATGTGTATCTCATTGAGCTGCACATTTTGAGTGGTGAAAGGTCACGGTCATCCTTCAAGGTCAGAGGTCAAATATATGTGGCCCAAATCGCTTATTTTATTAATACTTTTGCAATATTGAAGATAGCAACTTGAAATTTGGCATGCATGTGTATCTCATGGAGCTGCAAATTTTGAGTGTTGAAAGGTCAAAGTCATCCTTCAAGGTCAGAGGTTAAATATATGTGGCCCAAATCGCTTATTTTATGAATACTTTTGCACTATTAAAGATAGTAACTTGATATTTGGCATGCATATGTATCTCATAGAGCTGCACATTTTGAGTGGTGAAAGGTCAAGGTCATCCTTCAAGGTCAAATATATGGGTCAAAATTGCTCATGTTATGTTACTTCTGCAATATTGAAGCTAGCAATTTTATATTTGACATGCATGTGTATCTCATGGAGCTGCACATTTTGAGTGGTGAAGGGTCAAGGTCATCCTTCAAGGTCAAACGTTATATACGGGGACATGGGTTTCACAAACGCATCTTGTTGCGTATGTAATTAATTTTGCTTAATTTTTGTGATCCCCCGCCAACAGCGGAGGGATATTAATTTGGCGTTGTCCGTCTTTCCGTCTGTCCGTCTGGCACTTTTGTGTCCGGAACCATATCTTGGAAGTGCTTTGGCAGATTTCATTGAAACTTGGTATGAGTATATATATGGATAAGAGGATGATGCACGCCAAATGGCATTGTACATCCTTGAATAATAGCGGAGTTATGACCCTTTGTATTTGAAAAAATGCTTTTTTTGTGTGTCCAGAGCCGTAACTTGTATCCAGAAGTATAATGGCGGGGGATATCAATTCAACGAATTTGCTTGTTAAATCAGTTTTTATTTTCATGATAATCATTTAGTTCGTACTGCAACTTATGATGGATTGTTACTACTATCTCCAGTTATTTGTTTGTCATGGGTCCGTCACCATTTATCTCTTATTAGCTCATCTATTTTTTGAAAAAAAATTATGAGCTATTGTCATCACCTTGGCGTCGGCGTTGGTGTCCGGTTAAGTTTTGCGTTTAGGTCCACTTTTCTCAGAAAGTATCAATGCTATTGCATTCAAACTTGGTACACTTACTTACTATCATGAGGGGATTGGGCAGGCCAAGTAAGATAACTCTGGCGTGCATTTTGACAGAATTATGTGCCCTTTTTATACTTAGAAAATTGAAAATTTTGGTTAAGTTTTGTGTTTAGGTCCATTTTATTCCTTAAGTATCAAAGCTATTGCTTTCATACTTGCAACACTTACTAACTATCATAAGGGGACTGTGCAGGCAAAGTTATGTAACTCTGACTGGCATTTGGACGGAATTATGGGCCCTTTATACTTAGAAAATTGAAAATTTTGTTAAGTTTTGTGTTTTGGTCCACTTTACCCCTAAACTATCATAAATATTGCTTTCGTACTTCGAACACTCGCATACTATCATAATGGTACAGTAAAAGGACAAGTTGCATAACTCTTGTTGTCATTTTTACGGAATTATGGCCCTTTTTTGACTTAGTAACTTTGAATATATGGTTAAATTTTGTGTTTTGATCCACTTTACTTCTAAAGTATCAAGGCTATTGCTTTCAAACTTCAAATACTTTCATGCTATCATGAGGTTACTGTACCTGGCAAGTTGAATTTTACCTTGACCTTTGAATGACCTTGACTCTCAAGGTCAAATTATTAAATTTTGCAAAAAATGCCATAACTTCTTTATTTATGATTAGATTTGATTGATACTTTTACAAAACTACTCTTACCTGACATACCACAATAGACTCCACCCAAACCATTCCCCGTGCCCTGCCCCCCTCCCCCCCCTTAATTTTTTTTTTTTTAAGATCATCTCACAAATGACCACCACACCCTCACACTATACCCCCGACCCCACCCCCCAATTTTTTTTTAAGCGGTTATTATTTTTATTATTTTATGTTTGAAATACCGTCCAACCATCGCACCCAAGAATCCCCCCCACAACCCCCCCCCCCCCGGAATCCCCCTTATTGTTGTTTTTTTGTGTTTTTTTTAAGATCATCTCACAAATGACCACCATCCCCTCACACTATAACCCCCCCCCCCCCAATTTTTTTTGTGAAACTTAAAAAACAAAAATATTTATTTTTATTATTTTATGTTTGAAATACCGTCCAACCATCGCACCCAAGAATCCCCCACCCCTCCTCCCCGATTTTATTTTATTATTGCATTTTTTTCCCCGCATTTTTGGAAGATAATGTAATAAATGTCCACACCACCACACTATACACCCCTCTTCACTCCACCCCTCCCTCTTTTGTGATTGAAAATGAAAGTCCCTTCACCTTTAAAAAGAAAATAGATGAGCGGTCTGCACCCGCAAGGCGGTGCTCTTGTATAATACTTGAATTGAGCATTTCACAATCTGACAATCATGCATATCATTTATTAGTTTCATAATAAAACGTCTGACAAGGGTCAGATAATTTTAACATATATTGTTGTTATAATTTGTCATGTGTTGTATGAATAAATGACACTTCCATGATAGAGAAAATTTAAATATATTTTTAGAGACATTTGTAAAATGAAAATGAAATAACTATACATTTTACAGTGGCTAGTCGTACGGCTAGACAAGAGGCTAGCCGCACGGCCCCGTACGGGTAGACAATAGGTTTGCCGTACGGCTCTGTACGTATAGCCTTTCCTATGGATATTGTCTAAGTTAAAGACAACCATTTTCAGTGAACTGATATATTGCTTGTATGAAACCATATATTTATCCATTGTCTGAACGACAATTAAATTATTTGTGTGACTCCATTTCTGAGCAGTACCTTGGCCGTCATTGAATTTCATAATATCGATGCCGCAACTAATTAAAACAGTTTTCACTCCTTACATAGGAAAGTCGTCTTATCAAAGAATCAAATTAGAAACCGATTTAAATTGTGTGTAAGTCAATTTCTAGAACGTAACTTTGACGGCTGTCGTCATTAAATTTCAAAATATCGATGCCGCAACTCTTTAATACAGGTTTTTCACGCCTTAGGAACGTCGACTAATTAATGAATCAAATAAGCAACCGTATGACATGAAAGGAAGCCGTGAAAGATGAAGAATTTTTAAAGCGAGATTATACGATTTTTTCAAATATTTATTAATTTACATAAAATGTGTATAAAAAAAAACAACTTATTAAACATATATTTGAACATAAACTTAAATAAAAGTTAAGAAGAACATGTGTCGATATATGCAAAATAAGCCAGATATTAAATTCTGAAATCGAAAATGTATGTACAGTCGAATTCGCCAGCATGTAAATCGTGCATGTACGATGTGAATCTAAATTTAGTTTAACGGTTCATTTTTAGTGTGAGCGTCAGCTAACGCTAATGTTTTTGCAAATCGGTATGTGCGTAGAAGCCTTAAATGGGCCTTTTCACAGATTTTGACATGTTTTTAAGTTTGTCATTAAATGCTTTATATTGATGAATGTAAACATTGGATTTTTAACGCTCCAGAAAAAAATCAAAAATAAAATTTAAAAATGGAAAAAAAGAAGCCCGTACAAGGGCTCGAACCAGTGACCCCCGGAATCCTGGAGTAAAAAACGCTTTAGCCTAATGAGCTATCCTGCCAAGCATACATGAGAGGTGTATTCTATACCTGATATAAGCAATCTTCGTAGTTTCACAAATTTAAACGATAACAACAGAACTCTCCAAATTATTCAATCGTTTCGCGTTGCAACGCTCTATAATTTTTAGGTTTTTAAATCGTGAAAAGATGCATATAATGGCTATATTAGACCATGGTGAATGTTCAGTAATACTGATTCCTCACAAATATCATAACTAAAACGAAAATTTGCGAATCTGAAACAACTATTTTCAATTTTGTCAATTTACCAAACCGTGAAAAGATCCCTTTAACTATGACATGGAAAGACAACCACTGTCCGTTGCAGCAGACTACACATTCTTCTAGCGTCTGCTAGGAAAGATAACCACCACATTTGCCTGTTTATAGTCCACCACTCACTGGTGCACTGCAGTTGGTGTATATGAGTAATAGAGTTTAACAGCTTGTAAGACGATATTGGCCAGTCTAGTGTTTATCATTGAAAATCTGCACATACTGGCTGCTTTCAGAGAAAACAGGGCTTAATGCATGTCAAATAAGATAAGCCTGTGCATACTGATTAGCTTGTGCAATGCAAACACGCTAAACAAGGACGACATGTCGTATTTTATAATGTTTAAAGGGTCTCTTGTACTGGGATGACAATTTATGCATAAGCATTTAGCCCTGTTTTCCCAAAACGAAGCTAAAAATTTATTTTTTATTAATGATTTAAAAAAAACCATCTGAACCTGTGCTTTAAGACACACTCTTTATAATTTTGAATGGATTGTGTCCATTCAAAACTTGCAATATAAAAAGCTATAACATAATTTTTTAAACTGATGTGCGTCTAAACTTATACAACAACGAACACCTACAGTGACGTCAGCGCTTTGATAAATTCCTGCAACCATTTATTCGCCACACGAACACTAACTAAAAATACGAATGCTTCAGTTATAGGCTACTATTCCATCTGTCCGCAACCGCATATCCGCATCCGCAAAAAATAAAACAAGTAGAAATGCACTGCACTTATTCCATTCATCCGTATCCGCACGCGAATAGGCGTCCGCAATAGAACGCTCAAGTGAGCATTCTTGGGCTACTATTCCATCTATCTGTAAATGTATCCGTATCCGCAAAATATACGGACGCTATATTCCATTTATCCGCATACGTCGAACGTATCTTTATTTTTGTATATGGATAAAACTAAAAATTATAATTATTGAGATAATTATAATGAAGGACAAGCTGCTAAGCGTGAATTTAAGTAGATATAAGGTACAAATCATCGTTCTGTCCGTAAAAGGATACAAATGGTAAATACCTGAAACATCTTCTTTTAGTGCCTTGGCTATGATTTTCCATACATTTTAACTTTAAAGTATAATCAGAGTCACGATATGCAGAACTGCGTTGGTTGTATAATTCCGGGTATTTTTTCACGAATTCGATAGATTTTCAGTTTATTTTTTAGATGACAGCTACTCTCATCGTGCTAAATGCCGTCCCTATCTCGTCCGCATCCGTTTGCGGATAAATGGAATATAGCGTCCGTATAACGATTTTGCGGATACTGACGCGGATACGGATGCGGATGCGGATTGGTGGAATACTAGCCTTATTTTAGGAAAATATGTACGAAATATCTTCGTCACAATCGGCTCGGGCGCTTATTTGTCTTTGCTGCATATTACTGATTAACAGCACTAAATGACAATTCTATACTTTATAAGCCGTACGGCTAGACAATCTCAATAGGAAAGGCTATAATACGTACAGCGCCGTAAGGCTAGCCTATTGTCTAGCCGTACGGGGCCGTACGGTTAGCCTCTTGTCTAGCCGTACGGGACTGTACGACTAGCCACTGCCTTTAGTTATTGGAGGTTCTTATGTATTATACCCAGTCGCAAGTGTTATAGGCTATACTCAAATCTTTTCGTCCGTCTGTTATTGGATACTGTGATGGGTTATGTATCACATTCAATGTTTTTTTTTTGTTTATAAGACAAAATCAGATTTTTTTTCAAAATACCTTCCTTTTAACTAATTTGAAAGCATTTTTACAGGTCCATTCTTGCGAAGCAATAATGCAAGTTAAAAAACTGGTTTTACAAGTCCCTATTCGATATTTATGACATAACTATGACTAAAATCTTCAGAATAGTTCAAAGCACGAAATGAATATCTTTCTGTTGGACATGAGGAAGTGGACCGAATATCGATGACTGGATCATTTTCCACGAAGGCACATAAAACTACAGTAAAGTTCCGCTACTTTCAGCTTGGTCTTAATAGCATGTCGGACTTCATAATTAACAGGGTATTTTGTTCTTTATTCAATACTTTGGGACCATGCAATCTTGAAAAATTGCAATTTACAGTGTTCAATGTGGTCTTAATAGCGGTACTCTTCTTGTACTAGGAATCGCTGCGTGTTTTAGTCATTATCTTTGAAATCCTTTTCGAAGCTATCATAAAAAACATTTATACTCGTGTCACGCCAGGGTGACATCACGTCAGGTTTAAACACAATAAGTAAATACATATTGTTATAACGTTTAAATATTCGTTTGACTTCTATTTTTCATTTCAATTTAATAATCCTATAAATGTTTTGTTTTTGGTTGTCATATCTATTTACCATTAACGATCCGCAACTGTTTTACCTTTACGTATCTTTGCAATGAAACTGTTATAGCGACAACTGTTTCATTATAGCTGCTTGCATCACACGGACACCACTGTTATATAATTCAATGATTTCTACAAGGATGATTCTATCCTACATTATCTCAATTGTTTAACCAAGGACATTGTGCTTTTAAAAGTTCCGGCGACTACAAAATCACGCAACAGGAGAAAATAACACGATACGTAGTCAAATAATGCAAAAATTCAAAAAAATATTAAAATAACATTAAACACATATTTAGTTCACCATTGTGTCATTCCCTCTGTAAAATGAATTCGACTCAAAATGTTATTAAATGTATTATGCAAGGAAACCATGCAGAGCGATTCATGCATAGGCCACACAAATACAAACAAATCTGATCGTGAGGATTTAATATATAAAGTTTGAGGTCGAGAAGATCTTAACCACAATTCTAATGCGAGTGTCGCAAGATATAACTATGCTCAAGGCCAACTCATTTTTTAGCAAACAATGTTTCGTATTTCAAGTGACACTATCTCAGGGACCCGGTATGTCGGTATAAAGTATCACAGAGTATACATATATAAAAAAATAATTGGGTCATGGGGACCCAGATACGAGGTTTAAAGTAAAAAAATGTATATGTTATTTGTCTGCAGAAATAACTAGATATATTAAGTTTTGAGTTATATATAGGTTGTTGAAGGTAATTCGCATAAAACACGCTATTTTTCAGTTGGATACTAGCATGGGAAAGGGAAGTACCCAACACTCCGGAAATATATCACAGACCCTATATTTAACCCAGTATGAGTATATATATATATATATATATATATATATATATATATATATATATATATATATATATATATATGTATGTGTATATATATATATATGCATGTGTAGTATAATAGCTTGGACATAATAGCAATAAAAAAAGAAAGTGTGTGCGTTTTGTTTTATTTCGATTCTTGCATATGTCTCACTCAAACGGTTTTGTGTTTCTTCTTGATTAGATCCTTCAGGTTTAATTTACCTTATGATGAATACGTATTTTAATGTTTACATATGTAAACAGAAAAACATTGACGAACTGAAATGCAAAAAGTGTTTTAAATTTTAACAGCCTTATACATTTTTAATGCCGATCAAATGAGACGAACGCAATACGGCTTTGAAAAACGTTCGTTTAGATGAAGTATTTATGAATCAGTGTAGGTGTGAGGAAAACATACCATATACAATTTTCATTTTATTTAAAGTATGTTATGTATTTAACAGCATGAAACATGAATCGAACACTGAATATAAAGACCTATTTGCATATACACAATAGGTCGATGTTAATTTTCTATTACCGAACGAAAACAATGCACGCTTTACTAAAAACTTTAACACGTACTAGCAAAAATATGTAGTTTAAACAAGTGAGAAACGTAATTGATGCAAATATAAATGAAAAACCTGAAATCTGCAATACCTTAAAATATGTAAAACACTCGATAAGTTCAAATCTATTTATTTGAGCTCGATTACACAGAAAGATAATCATTTATATAGATACTCTCGAATCCGTTGCCTGTGTAGAACCAGTACTTGGCGTCTTAAGAGGAAATTTTGAGACATCATATCAACTTTGCCACTCCGATATTTCTAAGTGAAACTACATGATTCATGTCGTCGGCATTGTTGACATTGCTGTTGATAGCTTCTGGCTTATCAATGATCATCGGTGCCATTTGCCATCTGTATAGAGACCATGGCTGCTATCGGCATATCCATTGTGACCAGAGCGTCGTTATGTTAAAAAGGGTGTATAACATTAGATTTGGGGGTCGAGGACACAATTCAAATAAAGAAGTCTTTACAGCGATTGTTTCGTTTTTGTCGACAGAAAATGCACGACTATAACATAAGTTTAAATATCTGATAGTTATGAACTTAGTGCTTTATATATATTTCAGAAAAACAATGTTTTATAAGGGCAATTCGTATAAATACGGTTCGTAGTTCAAAGACAAATGCATCATGCGTCTGTGTTCCAACGGGTAGTGTACACTTATGGTATGCATATGCATTAAAATGTATATTTTTGGTGTACAAGAGAAATATGTTTACAGCAAAGCATAATTTAAGTTAAGAATATCTCTCATACTACACAGATATGAATAACATCCTTCGTAACAGTTTTGTAACAGTTGTTTCAATTGTATTCATTTAGATATGAAGTTCTACATCAACTGAATCAATGGATTGTTTCAGAAATAAATAATTCGGTACTTTTTCAAAAGTTTCTAATTGTTTCGGAAAAAAGTATGTATCGACGGCAAAACGGACATACCAAAATACGTTTATTTCACCTACTTTGAGCATTCAATAAATAATATTGTATTTGTTTTTATAAAATGTACATTTTTTTTTCATAACTTAAGCTTATAATAACCATCAGAACTTTGCAAAATGGTTTAATCAAAATGTCTAGCAATGTTAAGCGACTTTATTTAAAAAACTTGTATTTAAGTTCGTCACCAAAATATCGTTTGTGGATTTCTCGTTTTATGAGTCTCAATAATACTATTTTATGCATGGTCAGTGAAACATAAAGTGAAACATTTATAATCGTGTTTTTTTATTTATTTATTTCCATTCTTGTGTTTTGTAGAAATTAAGGGTTGTTTAGAATTATAGAAATAACCGCTCGCTAACATGGTAAAATTTAATCCTTCGCTCAAACTCTAATATTTATTCCTAAAGGGAGATTAATGTGAGTGATTAAGTGAATAAATGAATGACATTTATCTCCCTTGTTTATTACTAAAAACAGCGGTTGCCCCGAAAAAGTCAATAAAGATATATATATATATATATATATATATATATATATATATATATATATATATGTTTTTTTGTTTTATTTTATCTTATATTTGTTAACTATGTCATGTTAATCGATTTAAAAGCTCAGGAGCAAATTTAAAATCTTACATTTGAGACTCTAACTAAAATGGAGTCAAATAATGAAATATTAAGATGTTTCAATGAAGACGACCCCTGAATAATATATTAAGTTACTGCTGCGATGCACTTGCCTGTGTATTGGATGTCACTTGTTAGTAAGGATTTCGTCATATTTGCATATTTCGCGATATCCAAAATAAATCTTACATAAACGATCAACGTGCCTTTTTTGTCTAAATCTTTAATTCTAGAAAAAGAATAATGAGAATATATTTGTTGCTTTGTATTTTTCATTATCAAATAAAATCAGGCCACACAGGCTAATCAGGGACGACACTTTCCGCTTTTATGATATTTTTCGTTTAAAGAAAGTCTTTTCTTAGCAAAAATCCAGTTAATTCGGAAAGAGTTGTCGCTGATGAGCCTATGCGGACTGCACAGGCCAATCTGGGACGACACTTTACGCACATGCATTTAACCCCCTTTTCACAGAGAGATGCTTATATATAATATTTACAGTCGAGTACCTTTAGTTTACTACAGCTTCGCACGCATCCATTGGCAAATCCGTTTTCGCAGAAGTAGCTGGCACCCTTCAATGTAAGGCGATTCGTGTTCAGTAACCAGGAGCAAGTACTTCCGGGAACAGTGCCGTCGACGCCGCTGAGACATTTGTCTGTGCATGTGCCTAAAATTAAACGTTTTTATTCTTATGCGCGTGTTTCATATATCTTTATAGTAAGTATGTAAAGTTACAATTTAGTGAAATAATTGGTGATTTTCATGAATTTTTTATATATACTTGACTGACATCGCATTGCTACTTTACATGAATGGTGTCATGCTGTGATGTGTGGTACTCATCAATTAGCCAAACTAAATGCTCAAGTCCCTGTACGCCGAAACTAATGCCATTTAATGCATAAAGCTGATATGATTAGGTATTCCACTAAATTGCTTTTTTACAAACAATGCGATGAAAAACCACTACAATGTAAATCTTTATTAGAAGTCCGCTTGTTAAGAGTTTTTATTTTTTATTATGGTTGGTAAGATTTCGTCTAGAAAACACTTTCGCATATTTAAATTTGTTGAGTGTTAGTGGACTTAAAATAAAACGACGTTCTTTCGATTCTAGTAAACCCGTCGTTTACCCGGAAACTGACTTGCGACTGAAGTATTTGTTATGGATGGAACAGAAAGCGATTTCATCACTAAAACACTCTTTCAACTGACTTTTTACCTTGCAAAGATGTACCATTTCTTGCGGTCGTTTGAGGCGCAGGCGTAATGGCAGCCGACGTTGATTTCGTCTGAGGCGTTTGCGTAATGGCAGCAGACGTAGATTTCGTCTGAGGCGCATGCGTAATGGCAGCAGACGTAGATTCAGTGGGTGGGACAGGCGAGCTCTAAAGAAATGTAAATGGCTTTATTTGATATAACTCTCAACCGGTGTTACTATCAGGTATTTAAGCATCTTTGGCAAACTAATTATATATGAGCCTCGCTCTGTGAAAAGGGGGTTTACTGCATGTGCGTAAAGTGTCGTCCCAGATTAGCCTGTGCAGTCCGCACAGGCTAATCAGAGAATATACTTTCCGTGTTTATTGTATTTTTCGTTTAAATGATTCTCTTCTTAGCGAAAATCCAGTTTAGGCGGAAAGGGTCGTCCCTGATTAGCCTGTGCGGACTGCACAGGCTTATCTGGGACGACACTTTACGCACATGCATTAAACACCCTTTTCACAGAGCGAGGCCCATATATATGAATGATATGATTATGAATAGGTTGCTTTAAGAGATATATTTCATAACGGGTTCAGAAAACGCTTATAGAATTATTGTGACATCTAAATTAAATAAAGTCGATGCAAGTATATTTAAGATAAAAACTTAAGTGATATATTTATTATCTTTTACAAGATAACGGCTGAGTATTTATCGCAAAAGAAAAAATCTTATCGTTGTTTAACCACATTGTAAACGACGCAAAAGTAGTCCCGATCGCAAGAGCCAAGCCTGGTAATCTAGTGTTGTTAAACATGTTATCATGTTGTTTACGTTATTGTAATTATCATTAGATTGATAGAATCTACATTCATAAATGTATGCACATTTTCTATCTCGATGGCAGAAATATATGGCGGATCATATATAATAGGTCAATTGAACAGTTTAGCAATACCCTTGTCAATCATTCCAGTGCTCTTACCTTCCCTCCGAGTACTATGCGGCAGGAAGCGCAACACCGCGTGCTGCGGACGGAGCAAAGGCCTCCTTGACGGCGTAAACACCCCATACCGGTCCTCGGGATAGTAACGCGTGAGGTATTTGCAGTCACGTGACCCGTCTCCAAGCCATACACCCTCGGGCTAGTCTTCACATGGGTTAGCTATAAAAGATCAATAATAATAAAATATATGAAAATTTCAGAATACTCATGTTTATTTTTTACCAATGACACGAAAGTTTCGATTTATTGCGGTCTCTCGGCCAAATACATCTTTTTCGGTGTTTTTATACGCTTTGATTGGGAGAGGGATAAATTAAGTAGTTCGACTTAGCTGTCCACCTGGTAACGCACATATTTTGACCCTGGTGGCGTATATTCCAAGGATTAGGTCCTCGGGATGTGTGCGTGTATTTCGAAGTATTATGATGTCCTTCCCGGTGTCTGAGGCTGCAGTATGTGTGGACGCAGAGTGTGTCCCAGCATAGTTAATGAAATATTTTCAATAGTGACGCGGTCTTGTTGTTTATTTTTGTTGTTTTGTGTTGCTGTACACCGGGGTGCCGGTGTACCCGGATGAAACCCCACCTGTCAACCTGATGAACATGCTTTCGGGAACGGGCATTGAATCCGAGTCGCCAAGGTGAGAAGCGCGTATTCAAACCACTGCGCTAACTTGAAAGATCGGCCTTGAGATAAAACTGGTGCAGGTATTGAAAGCTGTGACTCGTGTCTTCCAACCACATTTCGGATTATCTATGCGACCTTAAATGATCTTTATGCAGCTAGATATGTACTGGACCTTTACAAGTCTCTTATAAGGAACAACTGTAATTATGTATACATATTTTGAGCTATTGTCCAACAAGACGGAATAGTGGTCTTTAGTCTTCTGTCTGTAGTAAACTGCCTCTTTATCCAGAAGGCTACACGTCGGTAAATCGATAAAACTGTTGTTTTTATTAAAATAGCAAGCACGTTTTACAAGGCGTAAATTTGTTAAACACATATGGAACACTGTATGAGCAAATTCACATTAGACTATAATCGTATTATGACATCGATATTTAACAGAAGCGATATGACATTATTAACCCATTTATGCCTAGTGGACTCTACCATCCTTCTAAACTGGATCAATTTATTTCCAAAATTAGGAATGTCTTATATTCATTTCTATATTTAGAATATTTCTTACAGAAACTTCTTTAAGCAAATAGCGCAGACCCTGATGAGACGCCGCATCAAGATCTACAGGACTTATAATTCCCAAGATATCATTCATTAATTTTGTCCGTATTACGCTATAATATGAACATATGAAGAAGAAGTGAAAGTTAGACTGTATATTTCCACAGCGACAGAGTGGAGAATCAATAATATTTTTTGCGTAAAGGTGCTCATTACGGGAACTTGATTTGGTCCTTAATCGCGTGTGAATGACTTGAGAATGACGTTTACCTATATAATAGTACGATGGTGTTATAATTTTATTTCTGTTAAGTTTAGATTTAAATGCATTTAACGATTCGCTATTTTTAACATTATCTGGTAAGTTATTCCATTTTCCAGTGACTGTGGGTACAAATGAATTGTAGTAAAGGGTTGTTCTAGATTCGGAAGTGCGTAAATCATTAGCAATGCGAAGATTGTACCTAGCAACAGATCCAACATGTTGGGGTACAAGGTCTGTCAAATACTTTGGGGTAAGTGAATTTTGCATTTTGTAGAATAATGTAAATTTATGTTTATCGCGGCGGTCCTGAAGCGGTTCCCAGTTAATTTCCTTATGCAGGTCAGTTAATGACACTAGTTTAGATGATCCACAAGCGATTCGCGCTGCTTCATTTTGAATTTTATCAATTTCGTTTTTTCTGCTTGGGTGCAATTGTCCCATATCACATCTGCATATTCAATAAGAGGTCGAATAAACGATATGTTAATTATTTCCAGGGATTTCCGATCAAGATTAAACCTTAGTTTTTCGCATAATATTAATTCGATTCCATGCTTTTTCTGGTATGTATTTAATATAGATGTTCCATTTACAGTCGTTCGAGACGAAAACCCCTAGATGTTTGTGGGAATCGACCTCTGGTATTTGTTTAGACATCATTGTAAAAGTACATGAATCTGGATGTTGCTTTCTGGAGAATGTTAGGGATTCAGATTTCGAGGGATTAAATAATACGTGCCAATCTAAAGCCCATTTAGATATTTTGTTGATATCACTTGATATCACTTGTAATATTGTATTTGAAATAATGGGATCGTCGATGATAATGTATAGGGAAGTGTCATCGGCAAAAAGGCGAATATTACTTTTGATGTCGTAAACATTATCATTCATAAAAATTAAAAATAACAGAGGCCCTAATATGGAACCGTGGGGAAACCGGCTTCTAATATTACCCAGTTTGAGACTGCGCCTGAAAGTACTTCACGCTGACGTCTATTATGAAGAAAATCAGTAAACCAGGATAGTAACTTTCCTCGAATTCCAATTGAATTAAGTTTATGAATAAGCCCTTTGTGCCAGAACTTATCGAAGGCTTTAATGATATTAAATAGACAGCTTTAACCTCTAAACCGTTGTCGACCGTTGTTTGGCTTTACAAAACGTATCGTATATATACGTCAGTCGGTTAGTAGTTGAATCACCAGGCAAAAATCCAGACTGAAAAGGCGTAAGATATGTGTTACTTATGAGGTGATTATATACGTGTTTGAAAATGATTTTTTCGAAAACCTTTTCCATTGGATTTAAAAATGAAATTGGTCTTTGTTGCTCATTTCTTTTGGGTCGCCGTTTTTGAAAACTGCACTGACATTAGCATCTTTCCAACAACTTGGTATAATACATTTATTAAGTGCAACGTTAAAGAACTGACAAAGAGGAGTGGACAATTGATTTTGGCATTCTTTTAAAATTCGATTATTTATTCCATCTTGTCCCGATGCTTTGTCCACGGGAAGTGACTTGAGTATGTCAAGAACATCAGTAGGTGTAATAAATAGAGACTGCAACGAATTTGCTATCGGTACACTAGTGAGTTCCGGTATGTCGTCGCTATCGATATCAATTTTAGACTGACTTTGAAAAAAATGTTTAGAATATTCGCCTTTTCAATACAAGCGGTTGTAGTGGTATTGTCAATGGGATTTATGAGTGCTGAATTTAAGTTATTGTTAGGCTTATTAATAAATGACATAAGTATTTTCCACCAGTCCTTAGATGTATGGTTGTTTTGTTTGAGTTTGTTGCTTAAACTTTCGTAATGCTGATCTTTCGCTTACCTTATCAATAATATTGTCTTATTTCTAATTTTACGAAATTTAGACCAATAATAATTTGAGTTTTTTCTATTTCGCGTGATTGTAGGCCCGTTTGCGTTTTCTTATCATTCGACGAATGTTTTTGTTAAGCCAGGGTGGGTCACGCGGTTTAATTTTTATAGACTTGTTTGCGATACAATGTTTAGCATTAGAAACAATTGTATCGGTGATGTTAGCGCAATAAGTGTTAACATCATCATTTGCAATAGTGTCCCAATCAAATGTAGAGAGCCTTTCGTGAAGCAGGTCATAGTTTCCATCAGCATATTTCCAAATGTGACGCTCATATGCTGTTGAATATGGCTTAATATATTTTAAATAAACCATACATGGGACAATGATAACGATTTTGTTGGTCAAGAAAACGGTCACCAACACCTGATAACGCCAAGCTATCACGATTACTTATAAATAATAGGTCGAGATTAGATGAAGATCTTTCCGTAAAGTGCGTAGGTTCGACAATAACTTGAACGAGACCATATTCAATACACCGAGAATCGAGTTTACGGGCTTGTGAGGGTTGATTGCTGTTTAAGTTAAAGTCACCGGTTATTATAATATCGAAAATACCAGTTTCGATTGCCAAACCGATGGAGTCATCAATTAATTTAGTGTATGCTGCACCCGCGTTTGGTGGTCTATAAAATAACCCAAAAAGAACATTCCTTTTACTCTTAAAGTATAGTTCAATCCAAATAGATTCTAATGCAGTAAGTTCAATATCCAGTCTACGTTCGTAGTGTATAAAATCGTTGACATAAAGCATTACCCCACCGTGGCTATCCTGTGTTCGATCTTTACGTTCAGGGGTATGGTATGAGGGGATAAGAAGTTCGTCAGTTACGATTGATTGTTAAGCTAAGTCTCGGAAAAAGATAATAGATCAAAAAACAAAAGTTCTGATGTGAGAATGTCCATCTTGTGCCGTATACTTTGAACATTATACTGAATAAACAAAAAGTTGTTTTGCATTGATAATACATCAGTAAAATTATTGGACTCCGTGGCAGAGAATTCAGAAGAAATAGTTAATAACGGGCCTGGGTTTAATTCGATATCTCCAGAATTAATAGAGTCAGCCATGTTGCTAGCATGACTATTATAAATATATAAAATATTCTTTCTTCGAAATAAGAATTGGCAATGAAGCGTTTTCCAACTATCATGCGCTTGTATGGTCGTTTAATGCACCGAGACAGTTGGGAATGACCTTTGATTATATTAAGTGTCGATACAAGAGCAATTTCATTGTTGTAAAATGAGAGTAGAAAAAACAGATTTAAAGATACGAAAAACAATCCGATCGCTTTGTATCTTGGTAAGATATTGTGGGTATCCATCATTAAACAATTGGAAAATTTGGTACTGTACGTTATATTTACGAGTTATAATAGACCAGAAGACTGCAACAAATCCTTCATCCTTTACATAGTCAAATAAAAAGAAAAGTAATGTAAAAAAAAAAAAATTATGAACAATAAACAAAGTATGTATTCGTTTTATAAGTAAAGTTCTCTCCAATAATTTAAAGTGCTTAAGACATTTTAAACAATTGGTTAATTCGGTGATCAGTTTTCGTGGGTCAAAGATAAAGTGATGCCTTACGCAGATATTGCATCGTATAATAAGTTCACATAAATTATGACGATAAGAATATTGATGTTCACAGTTAAAGTTAGAACGTGAGAATTAGATTTGACACGTTATACTTGTTATAGATTGAAAACAATTTACAAAAATGTTTACGTGTAAAAAGTGAGGAGATCTTTCTAGATATAATAACTCTGAAATGTAAAATAATGTTAAAAATATCACTACCAAATTAAAAAATACATGTAAATCATTATAATGTAACGTAAGATATACATGAACATTAACATAATTAATACTAATTAAAGAACACAGTTATTCACGCGCACTAAAAGCTGTAAAGCATAGCAAAATTGACTCAATACAATGCAATAACATTCTTTACGAAATGTAATATGATTATGTCTTAGATATTAAATATCACTTACACGTTTAGACTACACACTTAAGAGAGAACGATTATCGTTGATCGAGGATACAGAAAACATGGTCAAGAATACTGCTGCAAACATTTAAAAAAAACAAGTACATGTTAAGCATTAAGTTTAAACGTCAGCCATATATGAATATTTACATAATTAATACTTATTTAAGTACACAGTTTTTCACATGCACTAAAAAAGAGAAGAAAAAAACGTATAGCATAACGAATTTACTCAATCAAATTCATTTAGACGAACCCTACATAGGGGATATGTAGGGTCCGTCTACGGAGCCATTTAGGTCTTCATATGAATAAGTCACACGAATACGTCATGCTTTGTTATATATGTTATATCCCAAAGAAAGCAGCCCTACAACAACGAAATTGAGGGTCCGCGTTGGGATGATTTTAAGATAATTCGATGTATTCGATAATATTGAATGGATGAGCTTATAGTGCATATGACACTAACATAGTTTGTTATATGTATAGATATGATTTTGTTGTTTAATAATTAGTAAAAGGGAGTGCACCAGTCAATCGCTCTGATGAAGATGTACTGATCAGTAAATGAATCTTATTATGTTCCATAAACTACAAAGCTTCTATAGCAAGGCAATAGTCGTTAGTGGACTTTCAAAATAACTGTGAGACCAGGAGCTAAATTGAGTTAGACTAGTAAACAATGGGCACACATTCTACTCAGATGTGTTCAGTAGTAACCACAACTGGATTTACCGTTAAACAATACAGAAAAAAAAACGATTTAAAATGAATAGCAATGTCAAAGAGTATCAAACGTATAAGCAAGATAACATGACACACTTCACGAAGGAATGAGAATCATTGTTTGTAAGCGTAGTAATGATTAAATTGTGTACATAATGTATCACGAGATTAGTTGCCTTATACATATATAAACGAATTAGTAAAAAAAAATATATATTTCAGACTCAGCATGATTACATTGCAATGATTTGATTGTGGACATAATGCAGGAAGAGATAAGTTGCCTTATACATCTATAAACGGGTTAGTAGAATAACAGTTCAAAGTCAACATGATTTCCACGTTTAACCGCATCGATTAGGATCAGGACACATTAACTTCATTTATGTATACTGTTCAGCGAGAAAAGTGTGGACAAGCGTTTTTATTTACTGCCTTTTGTGACAGATGCGTACGACCGGTTGGCATTGGAACGGAGCTTGCAACTATGTTCTGCCGATTCAACTCGATGGATGACACGTTTACGGTCTCGAACCAGGATATTGCCGTCGTGGGTCCAAGCGCCTTCCTCAAGTTTATCGAGCACTAGTTTGCGCGCATCAAAGAACAATTCACTGCGAAGCTTTGTAACCGACTCGTTAATAAAGTTCCCTTTATAACAATCGGAGTCTTTGGCTCGAGTTCTCACACTGTTAAGTTTTTGCCGGGCTCTGTAGGACACAAACTTTACAATAATGTCCCTGGCCTTTGGACCGGAGTGTTTAGGCGGTCCTACTCGGCGGGAGCGATCAATCTCATAGATCGACAGTTCGGCGCCAAGGTCCTTCGCCATCGTAACTATAATGTTATCCATGTCCTCATCACTTACCTCCGGGATACCGTTGATACGTAGGCAGTTGCGGCGACTGTATTGCTCCGCTCTGTCTGCTTGGAACAGTAGCTCAGCTACCTGATTCTTGAGATGCATATTTTCCTGTGTGAGGGATGCAATTTTGTCATTGAGAGAGGCGTTAATACCAGTTATGACCTGTGATATAAAAGCCTGTACTGCTGAACGTACCATGTCCTCCAGATCAGCTTTAAACAGTGCATGCAATTTTTGGGAGATGCACTCCAAGTCGGCCTCGCTAAGTTGAATATGGTTGATGGTTTGACTATTCTGCATGATGTCCGAGTCAGAGATTTTATTGTTTTTACTTTCTACTTCAAGGTCAATACTAGAAGTGGATAGGTCAAGCTTTTCAGGACGTTTTCCATGTACAGGTGTTGAATAGTTATTCATGTCGGTACTTTTAACTTTCACCAGTATAGATCACAAGTTTAGAGCACTAAGTGCACGAGGTGCTATGAAGTGTATCGTTATATACACTAACGATAAGCGGATTGTAGCTGATTGTAGCTGAGTAGCTGAATAGCTAGTAATCAGTTGACAACAATGGCAAATGACAAACACTGACACCTACTCGGCAACAGGCGAAAACTGCATCATCTAAATTTAGGTCAACAATCAAGCAAATAAACGAGAACAAATACGTGGATTTTTGCAGTACCTTAGCGTGATAGATGATAGATGATCAAATATATCCTTTTTTCACATAGTCCTTGTCAAAACGCGAACCACCATCACATGTCACTAGCACTACTATTTACACCTATAACTTTTTCAGACCAATGAGTCCCGTAAAGAGTCACATAATTACTATTTTTCGATGATCTATGAAACAAATGAGTTAATATTATATGACTAAATGGGTGGAATCGACGATTACTCATATACTAGTGTTTCTAAACTCCCTGTAAACTGCAAAGTGTTATTTTCGGCGAGGCAGTTCTTTATCAAGAGCTAAAATATTTATGGAGAAATTGTGTGGACCCGAACGAATGAAAATGCTAGTTCGCATTGGTCAAGTTGACAATTTTCGTGATGCAGCATTGCTTATCGAACGTTAAGCGTGAAGCTATCGTACATAATTATGCATATTCACACTATTAAAAGTTGTATAAATGCTTGTTTTAGTTGTAATTCCGAATTTCCTTTCCCATTTTTGCATTTCGTTTGGCTTTAAGCGCAATCTTAAGTTCGTAGACTTTTACCATATTTTCAGGATGATAAGACACAATATAGAAAATATTCGTCTCATTTTCCGCTGCTTCTATAAACCCATGTATGCCTAGTGGACTCTCCCATCCTTGTAAATTGGATTAATTTATTTCCAAAATTAGGGATGTATAGTATATTTATTTTTATATTTAGAATATTTCTTACAGAAATCATGCGGCGTCTCATCTGGGTCTACGCTGTTTGCCAAGGCCTTTTTTTAGAGGCTAGGCATAAACGGGTTAAGTGAACAGTTTTATATAAATTATATCACAAAAATACGACACAATAATTCACGGATAGAAAAATAAGTCTTTTCGATATATAAATACTATTATTCATTTAATGCTGATAATACAATTAATGATGTATATTAAAGAACCGGTAGTGTTATTGAAACAAAACCACGCATTAAAGTAATTTCACCATTATGTTAGGAAATGCAGCATAACGGTATTGCTTGAGAGCTCGGGATAAAATTCTGCCCACTTGACTTTCCGCCTTGACTGGATTTTCGCAAAGAAGATACGTCCTTTACACGAAATTTACCATAAAAGCGGAAAGCGTAGTCCCTGATAAGCCTGTGTCGACTGTACAGACCAATCGGGGTCGACATTTTACGCACATGCATTAATCCAAGTTTTCCAAGAACGCGACTCATATGATTAAAACTGATAATATAACAATATTCGTTTTATTGTTTTTAATATTGGTTCACTTTCATACATTATTGCATTTTCAAATTAGTTTATTTTAAACAACAAATAGTTTACACTATTAAATTAATTAAAAAAAACATGTTTGTTTATTTTGTATTTGCATTAATTATGTTTAATTTAATTTGTTTTATAAAACGAAAGCAAAATTGTATAGTTTTATTATATTTCAGATGCTTAAATTTACTTTTAAAATAAATGAAATAATCTGAAGTATAAACAAAATACTTACGTGCTGCTGATATCCCCGGAATTAAAAGCAAACATAAAACCGCTTTCCCTATCATATTTAATATATAATCTGTCAAATTTAAATGCAACGATTTCTTAAACTTGGTGAGCGCTTTTTCGAAGACGAATGTATAAGTTAACCGGTTTGGCAATTTTATATGCTGTAGTAGTGTGCTTTTGAATAAATTTTGCACAAGTCGCACAGTGTTTATAGCAACGCAAGTTTTATGTAAACTTATTTAATGCGACTCTTTCACGTGGCAAATATCCGATTATACAATAATATACGATTGTTAGTGCACGTTTTATCGGCAAAAAAAAACAGGGTTTTCTTCGTCCATGTGCGTCGTGGTATGAGTAGCAGTCTTTTAGCAAATAATAATTTACAAAAACAACAATAACAACACTTACATGTAAACATTATTTTCTTTACACAAGGATTTGGCTACTTTCTTAACAATTATTTTTTCCCTGTTTTTCATGTTCATCATCTGTTGAAATTTAAAACTTGAATTGTATGAACAAAAGGTTTACGTGCGCATGCAATGGTAGAAATTCATTCTGTAATATGTTACAAGAATTAGGCCCAACACAAGATATTGAAATAAATAGCAACTGGTTCCGAATTATTTTTTACTTTTTAATTAAGTGCAATTAATTGTGCATTAATTAGTGCAGACGAAGTTTCTTCAACAATATTGGTGTACTGATATCGAGGGCAAAAAAATGAACCGGGCATTTTTGTCCCACTTCATTTAAAACCATAATAATACTAAATTAAAATTCATATTAAGAAAATAATAACTTTCACTGTGACTAAAAACATGAAAAAAATCGAAATAGACTTGCACAAGTCCACAGGGCATAGTTTTAATTGTTGAGGAAACTTAAAGCCCTATTAACACACACAACCAACGAATATTTCGTACAATATTTCATAACGTAAAGTTAGCCCATAAACAATAGTGTTCCTTATAGCAAAAGCCGAAATTTCAACGCTAGATGTGGTCTGGTAACAAAGATTTAACAAGATACAAAATGCTTTGTTTTTATTTTTTGTGGAACAATATATTCAATTTTTATCTCCCGCAATGATATCTATTCATACGACACACGACGCTTAAAAGGTACATGAACATGTGTTGAATATATTGTTCGACAAAAAAATAAAAAAGAGAATTTTGTATCTTGTTAAATCTGTGTTACTAGACCACATCTAGCGTTGAAATTTTGGCTATTGCTATAAGGGTTGCTTTTTTTAATGGGAATTTAATTATTGAGGAACTTAAATCTATAACATCGAGTACGAATGCGGTATACGGGTACATTTTCCGATTAAGATCTTTATTCGACATTATGACACTTTTACTTACATTTTTATTATAAATATTAAAACTTGCTGAACTAGGTTAAAGATCACTTAGAACACCCCAAAACGTCCCTGAAAGCTGCACAGGCAATCGGCATTAGTCGGTACCCCTCCCCCCACCCTAAAAAAACGTTAGTGGATTTTTTTCTGTTTTTTTTTTCTCTTTAAATTATCAATTTGTTATACAAAATAATCCCCCCCCAAAAAGTAAGTCGATGTTTTTTACTCATCTGTAATATGTTTTATATATAATTAAAATAAATCAACTTTTTGGGGGTTATTTTGTATAAAAAAGATAATTAAAAAAAACAAAAAAAACACAACTTTCTTTTTTTTGGGGGGGGGGAGTACCCACTCATTCCGATTGCCTGTGGAATGCTGCATTAACATATAGGCCAATGTCAACAAAATGATACACACTGGCTGCCAACATTAGTGATACTTATATTGATAATGAAGGTCAAGGCAATCTACGTTACTTACGCTCATAACTTACTGCAATGTTAAGGATGACCGGGTAAACATTGCATAAAGGTAAAAGTATTGAACGATGCTTAGCCATAATTGAACACGTTCCTGGGCAATCATAAAGATCAATGTCAACAAAATGATACACACGTAGCTACCAACAACAGTGGTTGTAATTTGGATAATGAAAGTTAAGAAATTCTACGTTACTTACGTTCATAATGTAATGATGGCCGGGGAAACATTTGATAAAAGTACTTAACGAAGCTTATATATACAAAGTTGACCACGTGACCTGGCAAGCACCTTTTTTTAAGTACATTTTATAAGATTGAGATTTCTCGATAAAAGAGTTTACAATAGACTTACAGTATACAAATTCAATTCTCTAATGGAATCTTTTAACGCTAATGTTCTTAAAACTGCTGTGAACTATATAAAACTGCACTAGATATAAGACAATCTGTTACTGTGAAATACATGTACATCACTCTCCATGTGTATGTTACGTAGTATGTATTATATATTTGAATCAATGTTTGAATTTTTCTGTTAAACAAATTACTTCAACAAACTGACCACTGATTTATTGTATTGAATCAAATTATTTTCCAGATTATGTACTCTGTACTGACCTCGAATCAAACGCTTGTCTTGTCATGTATAAATTATTACCCTATCGGCCGGAGTAAAGTTAGGTCACGTTTAGTTGCAGCCCATAAAGGTACACCATTCACATTTTGCTTAATTTATTAAAAACAGAAAATACGCTTTTATTTCCAACAAGCGAAAAAACACTTATGACTTAGTCTTATGAAAATGTTCAGAAATATCGGTTCATTTATCATGACCACAAATCGATATTGGTAAAATAATAACTCGTTTGAAATACTTTTAAACGATAATTGGGGGAAAAATGTACTAACATAGCGTTTGAAATACGCTGCTTCTAACTGCTTCTTACAAAACCGTTATGGTTTAAAGGGACTTGTTCACAGTTTATAAAAATGAGAAAATTTCTATTTTTTGTCACAGGTTCAAGAAATAGATGAACAATGTATATCACAATGTTAGTTTTATTCAACAATACATCCCGAAGGCCAAAAGCCCAAGTGAGCAAAGTAAGCATACAATGTTGACAAAGTCAATAATTAATGAGTATACAAAGTGATAATAAGTTGTAAAAATGCATGCATGTATTATTAAATATTGGACATTTATATTATGAGCTATATATAGTATATATGTAATTAAATATGTATAATAACGTTAAATTGTAATTGGGCTATTTTATACCATCAACATATCAAATATACTGTAGTTTACATGTATTAGGTTTGCGTATGGCAATTGTAGTAATAATAATACTTTGTACTAATCCAAAGTAACAAAATTGGTTTCACGAAGTCCATGCTCATGATATTAGTATAGCGGTATGTACATGTTTGATGGTCATAGAACCATATGTGAAAGTAATGGAATTATCTTCTTATATTAAGCTATCTAACAGTTAGCTGTACTGAAATGCATGTATGTAACACTAGCATAATCATTTGCTCTTTCTTTCTACCTATACGAAACGAAAATATAAGAAGCCAAAAGGCTCAGATCATAGTATACTATTTAATTAAACTGATATTATGAAACGATGTATGTAGACAAACAAACACGCAAAACAAATTGTATTGAAATTATGACGTTTGTTATAAATTATAATAATTAAAAAAAGGCCAAGTAATAACATAGATAAAGTATAGCGGTTATTATGAGTACATTGGTTAAATCTGACAATATAGATGTTATTCAATACATTTCAATTCGTAAAATACAGTCATATTGTCGGAAAAGACATTAAGGAGCAGGCACGATACATTCATTGAACATGTAATAATGACAATTAATAAAAGACATCCGAATACAGTATTGGCAGTACATTTAAAACGACTATTTAACACATACATAGATCAACACGGTCCATGTTTTATTTTCAGCAGCTGTTAGAAATTCAATAATAAGATATAAACATATCTTATTTAATCATGCAGTACATAATAAATACAATAAAAGTTGCAACCAGATATATGCGGTAAAATAAAACACATCATAATACATTAAGTGAATGCTTACAAAGGTTTTTTGCGATCGAACCAGAAAAGAGTGATAAATATAACAGCTCAAATGTTTTATTACTAGTTCATTTTTTGATGTTATTAGTTCGATAAATTTGTACATATTTGGTCTATTTTTGAAATACAATGGAATATATTTTGATTTGAGTTCCGTATATAACTTACACTCAAGAATAAAATGAAACTCATCTTCAAGCGTATTACAAGCTTATTAAACTTAAACGGAACTTTTTTACAGGACATATATTCAGGTACGGTTGAAACTGAAAAACAGCGATGTGTTTATAAAAATTTGCCTTAGTAGAAATGTTAAGTCTCTCGTTCTAATTCTGAACAAATGTGTCGCTCAATCTTTGCCTTACGACTGATATAAACAAATTTTCATTTACAACATCTTGGAAAAGCCAAGCATCATACAATTTCAAATTACTTAGAAGATCTTTTAAGTGCACCAATTTTTCTTTTGGGGATACGCAATACTATCATTTAACATAGTCAAATAAACATTTTTGCTAAATTTATTATCTGATGTTTGTAAAAGTTTTATCCAGTATTTAATTATGTTAATATATCTCCTGTTTTGATAGTTTAAACGTCCAAGTTTACCATATACGAAATCGTTTTGAGTGCATCTTTTGACGCCAAGTATTTGTTTACAATATTGCAAATGAACCCTTTCAATTGGTAAACCTTTGACAAAACCCCACACTTCGCTTCCGTAGTTAAGAATTGGAGTTATGAGCTTATCAAAACGATATAGTTTATGACTTACTGAGATGTCCGTAAATTTGTACAAATATGTTTTAAGTTTAAAAATAGCCCTGCAAGAGTGTTTTCTGCCTCGCTAAATGAACCACCAGTTGTAAATACAATGCCAAGGTAATTGAATCGGTTTACAATATCTATTGTTTTATTATCATAATAGAATATATTGTTAGAGGGTCGACCTCCTTGACGAAAGATCTTAATACTTTTCAGTATTAACAACAAGTTTCCATTTGTGACAGTAATCGTGCAATAGATCTAAGCCGTTTTGCAATTCTTCGGCGGTATTAGCAAAAACTATCATATCATCGGCGTACAGTAAGAGAAACATTTTAAAAGAGTTAACATCAATACCATTAATGCCTTTCAAGAAAAATTCAGCTTCTTAATCATTAAGATACATAGAGAACAAAAATGGCGATAAACACTCACCCTGCCTAATGCCAAGCATGCATTCAAAGCTGACGCTCAACGTATTTCCATGTTTATCTTTTGATTTTATGGCGTTATTCATAGATTTCATAAGATTAAGAATATTACCGCGTTTACCCAATTGAATTAATTTATACCATAGATTATCTCTAACAATATAATCGAAGGCCTTAGTAAAGTCAAGAAAAGCACAATATAATTGTTTACCTTTATTAATAACATGCGTGAATAAGCCGTGCAATACAAATGAATTATCGACAGTACTCATTTTGGATCGAAAGCCAGCCTGCGCTTCAATGTTTACAAAATATCGTTCGGCCCAAATCAGTTAATCTGTTATCGAGGATTTTTGTAAAACGTTTTCCCAAAGTACTTAGAAGAATTAATACCTCTGTAATTATTAACTTCGTTTAGACTTCTCTTTTTATGTAACGGTGTTACGTAACCCTCAGACCATGAAGATGGAAAACACTCCAATTTAAACACTTTATTAAATAGCGTATGTAAATACGGCGTAAGAACGTCTATTCCATGAATAAAAAATTCATTTTAATACAAATCAGGCCCTGCGCTTTTACCAGGATGAGTTTCTTTAACAGCCTTCATAATTTCGTTCATTGAGATTGGCAAATTTAATTGTTCAAACATAATTTTAAATTCATTATTTTTACATCGTTCAATAAAGTGCAGAATATCTTCATCGGGTGTAAAAAATGTGCTGTCGGGATTATTAACGCACTCAGAATACTGTTTAAAAACGTCTATTGTTATATTCGGTTTATTCAAGCCTGCTTCGTTTTTCCACATTTTCCAATAAATTTTAGCATTTTTAAATCTTGCTTCTAATATTGTTTTAGTTTCACTGTGTTCGTATTCAAATTTGGATTTTCTTATACATGCTTTAAATTGCGTTCTTGCATCAATAAATGTACGGTTTTATCGTTTCTAAAAATATTTAAGTGTCTGTAGAAATTGTCTCTTTTCTCTGCACATTCAGCATTAAACCCTTTTTATCAATCTTTGAAGGGTTATATTCCTGACCCTGAGACCTATGTTTTCGTTTAAATGAAGGGGAGAGTACTTCATCAAAAATATCACCAAAATGTGTTACACATACATCAATATCTGTAACAGTGCAACAATTATTTAAACTATTTGTCAACACATTCAATTTATCAGTAAATATTTCTGAGTTTAACATTTCATTATAAGACGTTTTATGTTCACTGTTCCATGCATATGTATACGCTTGATGCGTTGAACTTGTATGTATTTTGTTATGAGCGTTTTGACAATTAAAAATAAAAGAGTAATCAATCAAACAATGGTCCGTTAAAATATTTGGTTCATGCACGCAAAATGTATCAATATATTGAAATAAATTTGGTGTAGCTAAAACATAGTCAAAAACACTCGAACCAGTTCTCCCAATAAAGGTATATTTACCCTCCAAATCCCCATTAACTCTCACGTTGAAAATACGCAATCCCGATTGTTTACACAAACTCCGTTACTATTTAAACGTCCCTTATCCAAAGAACAGCGTACATTACATTCATCAACAATATAATCATCAGGTAGAAAATCAATATTTTTAGAGCTGTCATTTTGAACAAAATCGGATGTGTGCGCGTTCATGTCGCCACAAACAATTAAGTTTAAACCGCTAACATGTTTGCAGTCAAGATCAATAATAAAATCTAATAATCGGTAAAAAGTGTGACAATCGATTAAAGCTTGCCGAGAACTTCCCTCTGGTACAGCATAACAAAGACATACATATAAATCAGTATTTAAACTAACCTTTGATGCCTCAAGTTTTACGCAAATAATATCGTCTTGTGATCGAAATACTAAAGTATTTTGACTGACATAATTATTTCGTATATATATTATTATACCCCCTGACGCTCGTTTACTAGTTTTCAGGTTTTCAGTTCTGTTAAGGTTCATGAGGGGGATAAAATTCATTAAAAATTCGCTTTGGTTTTTCTTCATTCAGTGTTGTACAATATGGTCAAACTATATATCATTTTAAAGCTAAAGACGGATAGAATAACATAAACACATTTTTGACATTCAATATTTGTGTGCTTTATTCATATTTAGGTTTAAAACCAATACATTTTTACACTAATTTACAAAATCTCAATCTAAAGTAAGGAAGGATATGCACTACCTTAAGTTGAATAAATACAAAGCTATATACATATACAAGGTCAAGTTAGCAACATTTCACAGAAAATTATTGTCATAAAACAACAAATGAGTTTTTATTCAACTGCCTATTTTGGATAAATTTCCTAAACAAAGTTCTAAAAATAACTAAAACGTAACTACTTTTTAAAAATCCAGGTATGGTGGATAGTAAGAGTCACAATTCTTCTTCAAAGGCTTAACAATTTTGTTATTTACCTCTCAACCAAATTGCAAATTTAAACCATCTAAAATTGAAATAGATTGCAGACGACATATAAAATTGTAAAGAATTATAAAGAAATTGGCAAACCGATTGATTTTATATTTCGATTACTTCTACCCATTTTGAAAGCGTGGCCCTCGCTGTGCTCCGTAGAAAAACGTGCAAAACAAATCGGTCGAAACCACGTGCAGTAGTGAGAAAACCGGGTATGTGTATACACATACCTGAGAAAACACAAACATATTTTGACAGTTGGTTCGCAACTAGTAAAACAACTATTAACATTAATCAGCAAGAGATCGCACTCAATAACAGAAATGACCACGTAGAAATATCATCACTTACCCTATTTCAAATATTTTCCAGCTGAAAATTGTCCCCCACACGTCTTTTTTAGTTTATTTGTATTGTTTTTTCTGGAGCCGAAGTGCATCTCACAGAATATCCATCTAACTTCCGTTGTTTTCACTTTCGTTATTAAAAACTTTGTTTAAAAGAATTATTTCTCCTTTTAGATTGTTAAAGCGATGTGTTATTATATATTATCAATAGAATAGTATACCGTGATGAATTTAACGGAGTTACGTATCGATCTTTCTGTCAGTCTGTAAGCGTACTATTTTATGCGCAATAATATAAGTATGGTGATTCGACAACAATTGTAAACATTGGTGAAATGCTTCTTACATAGTTATTCTTTTGAGTGTTTATGAGGTCTGATCGTGCAGTTTGCAAACATCAACGGAAAGATTACAATCCAATGCATTTGTCATCGTCAACCGTTTGGAATGTCAATTAGGCGATGAGTTAGTTTTTAGCATGTTTCTTTCTATGTTATGAATATACAAATGGCTGCCCCCATGGTGATGAAATGACATGTGTTCGAGTTTTGATATTTCTAGATATGTAAACTTTTTTTACTATTTAAGCGTAACTTGCCCTCGTCAATGTCGATATTATTCACTAGTTATATAATTTTCCGCCGAAATACGTGGAATAAACATGATTCAGATTTTTGAAAATAATGTATATTTTAGTGTTAAAATCGCTTTGTATTTTGATTGATTTTGTGGATGGTATGATACGTTGATGTACAAAATTGTTAGCAGTTTGAAGGAAAAACATCCTTTAAAGCATATATGTATACATTTTCAATGTGGCACTCTTCCTTTAGTCAAATTTGAGTTCAATGCTTGGGGTCCCACATTTTTCAAAATGAAGCCTCTACATGAACCTTAAGTTCGTAATGCTCAAATCCTTCAAAATGCAGGTCTTTTAAACCATTTGCCCATGTCTAGGTCAATAAAATAATACATGACAATTAAATATACTGACGAGTTCATCTGATTTAAGTGTGTTCGATCTGCGTATAGAAAGTCCCTGAATGTTCATTAACGCACATCGCAGTTTGGCCTTCTCAGCGCCGTCCTACTTTATAACATTACTCGGCTGACCTTGTCCACCGCGCACGTCATTCACGCCTGCACACGATGTCGGATTATACACGGTAACGTTGCTAATTATAGGAGCTGTCAATCCTGACTATTTTGGGAACACTCACGACATTTGCTACCCTGATGGTTGTAAGGCTTTAAAGATTGTGAGCGTTTTTCGACCCTTGTCAATGAACCGGCCCTTGTCAATGAACGTGGATCACGTGGGAGTCCACGTGCAGGTGTCGTTTCGTGCACGGTAATGTTTGGGTTGAGTGCCTCGCATGCAATTGATTTCAACACCGTTTCATCGCTTGTGTTAGCTCCGTTTCGATTTTTGTTTGTAGATATGTATTTTGGCGGTTCATTATTCAGTGCTGAAGGATCCGTGATTGAACGTGTATTTTGTTCAAAAATTTCAGCATATTGCGAAGGCAGACCGTTGCAAATGGAAGGGAGCTTTTGCGTTACTTCCGGTGTACTTAACGCCTGGTTTTGTGAGAGGTTTTGCATCTCGTCGACGTGCGGTTGTGATTGTGAGCAAATGCCTTCTATCAACATGTGTAGTGGGCTTGAAAGGGTTCGTGTGTTGGTATCCCACTGATTGGGACCGTAACGTTGTTGCTGTTCATGTCTTGGGCTGACGTTACGACTAAACTGCGGTGGTTTAACAGTTCCAATATCGTAAACTGTTGCCAGCCTGTTTGCCCCGATATATTTTCCCCAATCTGGCATTTCATCCTGGATAATAGTTCCATCGTGTATTAGCTTTGCGGGGTAAACAATATAAACTTTTGACCTTGGATTTTGTTGTTTTATAGTTTTGTTTTTTGGCCACACACAACTGACGCACATTGCTCATTATCTGTTCCACAATACCGTAGTCCCGAAAATTGACGATAATTGATCTATTTTGGTATGATTTGTTCGGGTTTCTGTGTCCGAGTCGGTGGGCTCTAGAAATGTATATCGGGCGCGGGTCAATATCTAGGCTGTTCTTTATAAAGTCAACAATAAGCTGATGGCAATTTTTGCCATAATTTTCGACAAAGCCTTCGCTAATGCCACAGATTTATACTGAAATACACTCTTTTTTACTAAAAAGCATCGCTACAAATTGATAAATTATAAAGCGTCTCAGACGCGAAACGATCTAAAAAAGTGGATTTCTTGTGGGTGGTATCGTTTTATTTTGTAACAGCACGTGGATAGTTATACAAAGTATAACATAAATGGCAACCCATGTGAAGACGAATGGTTATGTCCGCACATAATGTAGTCGCAAAGAATCAACGACGAACCGAACATAAGCTTTGAATAACACACACACACGCACGCACGCACGCACGCACGCATACACACACACACACACACACGCACGCACGCACGCACGCACACACGCACGCACACACACACACAGACGGACACCATGCCATCCCATAAGCTCTTCTACCTTTGGCAGTAGAGTTAAAAACGTTAAATGTGTACATTTATGCCCATTTTAGATTCAAAATTCAAGATTCACACGACAATTTGTTTGAAAACTGACGCGAGCAAATATAATTATGATTTAATTCAACTGTCCCTTGAATATACGTGCACTTTAAGAGCTGACGATCTTCTTTATCATTGTGCGCACCACCTGCAACTTGATCAACTTCCGGGCGAGGAACTTGTCGCCAAGGGCAATAATGGTGCCCTTGTCACGTGATATTGTAACGTAGAAGATGTCCACGCCGCAGTTGAACACGCACATCTCCGTGCCGTTCTTCACGCGCCAGGGGCGGTTCGTGCCGTCAGCGGAACCGGATATAACGATCTCGTTGTCGCTTGGGATGGCCGTGTATCAAACCTGCGAATGTATTAAATGATCCCAGATTAAATATGATGTTGTCTCCATTATTACATACCAAGACAGTAATATTGCTTAAATTGTACATGCATACATACGAACAAGATCTACTTTACAACGCAAGCTTGAAAACCAGTATTTAATAAGGTTCTTTTTTTATAATACCCGTGGTTTAGATATGTTTGTTTGGTGTAAGTTGTCTGCGCTAGGAAGCTGTGCTAATTAATCATATATCTCAATAGTGTCACGTTCAGTAACAAAAGCGGCAGGTTTTTTTATGAATTGCCAATGAATAATACATATTGAAATGAAGAAGGCGTAACTTTAAATAATTAAAAGCATTGGCGGTCAGTAACCGCAAATGTATTTAACGGCGAAAGACGTATTGCGCAATTTCGTAGTAAGAAGGAAGTTTTTGTATAACATTTATTAACTGGTTCAAAATACGCAATTTCTTTATTTATTTTCCTGGCATTATGTCTGATATTTACTTTGATTCATGTGTACATTATTGAAAGGCTGTTTACATCTAGACGTGATATAAATAATGATTAAACTATTTTGCCATGTAGTAAGTTGGTGTAAAACAAATCCCTGGGTTGCAAATTAAGCAAGAAAACAGCAGACTTTAAAAGGCATACGTGACCCCAAAAAATTGATTTCCAACTCTTAGCATTTAATAAGATCGTGGAGCTTTGTTTATAAAGAAATACACATTATGTTTATGACATAATAAACATTAAAATATAAGATAAACAAACAAACAACAACAAAAAAACTTATCAGCAAACAACAGTAAAACAAATTAGAGCACATGGCAAAAAAACACGGATATCCACCTGGGAGCTAAATCAACTGCGCTATACACGCTTGCATCATAGTACAGGAAATTAATTGTTTCAGAATGCATGTCCTTTTGCCGCGCTCATCTCGTCGAAGACTTGACCCAGATTCAATATTTGTCTTGCTATCGTCTCAATACACGTTCTAACCAAGTTTACATTTTTAAAGAGTTAACATCAATACCATAAATGCCTTTCAAGAAAAATTCAGCTTCTTAATCATTAAGATACATTGAAAACAAAAATGGCGATGAACACTCACCCTGCCTAACGCCAAGCATGCATTCAAAGCTGACGCTCAACGTATTTTCATGTTTTACTTTTCACTGTTTTTCTGTTTATCATACACATGTTCTTACGCATGTACTTACGTCCCCGATTTTAAAGAAATGAAAATAAAAACACTAAACAACGGCAGCTTTAGCGGTAAAGAGTATGACTTTTGTCGTTTAACGTGTTAATAATGACGTCATGAGTACGCGCACATAATAATATGATTATAGATGCTACCTAATTTACGGGCAAAAGCTTTTTAAGTATATTTGCATTTATTTACAAAGATCAAATCATTCCCTAAAATCACACAATTATAGCCGAATGCTAATGTATTTAAACAAAACTGTACATAACTTCACACGAGCCGCAAAGGCGATGATCAAGACACAACTTCTCAATATTATCTACAATAGCCGGTACATTAAAGGACCTTTTATATAATTAAATGAAGGTGCGAAAATCTATTTATAAACTGTTATGTGCTGAGTAAAGAGGTGTACCGGCCGTATGTTCACAAGTTGTTAATGATGAGATGCTCGTGTGAATTTGTCTTGCACTCGTATCAGTGAGATTATACCATTGTATATGCGTTAACTTGTACTAGATTGATAAAAATAACAAAAACACAAAATTAGCGCCCAGAGCCGATAGTGACGAAGATATTTCGTACATATTTTTTCCTTCAATAAACGAAGCATTCGTCTTTAAAAACTTTTTAATCATGCTTCCCGGGAACTTTCTGAAAATGAAAATGAATTTCTGTAAACAATTACCGTGCGTTTGAATGTAACTTAATCGTCTGAAAGGGGGTTTGTTCCGCTATGGAAGGGGGTTTCTCCGCCTATGCAAAACTTGCGAGGGGGTTTCTTCCGCCTATGCAAAACTAATGAGGGTGTTTCTTACGCGTATGCAAACTATGAAAGGGGGTTTCTTCCGCCCTGCCGTTTTTAGCGAAGGGGGTTTCTTCCGGAGGGGGTTTCTTCCGTACACCTTTTTAAGTTTTTTTGATAACCATGTATTTTTAATAAATATATGGACATGATTGTGTTCAAAATATGATAATTGTTGCAATAATTGAGTAATGCATCCAAAAAAATCAATCTTAAAACGAGTTACATGTTCCAAGCTTAAAGATCTAGCATCTTATTTTATTTTTTTCTAGCCACAGGAATTTATAGCTGATTCTGTGTCTGTGGTATAGTGGACGGGGTGTCTGCTAACTGGCTTAGTCACTGGGAGGTCAATGTATTGATCCTTTAAGTGGGAGCATTCTTTAGATAACCCTAAAAACATCATATGGCGTACCATTTGGGTTGAAAGTCAAGAAGAGCAATGTACGTCGAAGTACAATAATTGTACGTCGACATGAATATAAAATACACTTCTAAGTATATATTTGTACGTCAAAGTACAATTTGTACTTCGACATACATGTTTGTACTTCTACATACACATTTTCTGAACAGCCAATCAAAACACTAGTCTCTTGAGCCGCTTTTCCTTCAGATTTATTCATAATAAATGTTTGAAATCTCTGTTTTAGTTGAGGACAAAATGAATAAAAATATCAGAATGGTAAAAAAACAACACATAGAAGTTTCAAGTATTCAATGCATTGACATAGATTATATACAAATTTAAAGAAGATTCAATTGTTACCTTTTTAAAATTAAAATTATTCAGCATATTGTGTGTATGAAATGATCATGCGGGGCGGAGTATCACGACCGTCCAGCGTATTACTGTGTAGGAAATTCCCAACGCAGCGATTTTCCTCCTTCTTCATAAAGTACCGGTAAACGGTACTTTCCCAATCGAGCAAAATTTCCCAAATTCCCAATCGGTATCTAAAAAATCCCAATCGGCGTCCGAATTTTTTCTCAAAACGATCGAAAGTTTCGTAACAAAACCCAACTTTCGGCAAGCGAACAAAGAAAATCGTATAGTTGTGTGTAACCACGCGCTCGATTAATTTCGGGTTTTATTATTCAGCGCTTGCAATCAATAGAGTCGTTACTGTTTCCGGTTCTTATGTCAGGCAGCCAGCGTACTGTTTTACGTCGGTTTGTAACCTTGCCTCTGTGGAAAGGGTGTTCTGTCTAATGAACAATCTTTGCACGAACGATCGGAACCGTCTATCACAGGACACATTGACAGCACTAATGATGCTGTGCAGAGAGGGATGCCAGCAACTGATAGATGATCAAACATCAAAGATTGTTGAAATTTTCAACAAAATGAAAGACAGAGACATTGCTTTACAAGAGATTAAAACAACTTGTAATTGATTTTGTGTGTTCTTTATAATATTTTGTTATTTATATCAACTTTATTACTTAATGGTCATTAAGGCATGCTTGCAAATGATTATTTTAATGGGTATGTTCAATTTAGTATGAACTGTATGATGTATTCAATAAGACCCAAGCTTCACAACGCGATTTTCCCAATTTAAGGATTTCACGACTCGATTTTCCCCAATTTTGAGGTTTTCACTACTCAATTTTTCCCAATTGGAACGGTACGGGTACTTTTCCCAATTGGACAACGAAAATCGCTGCAACGGTAACCAGTTACCAAGCATTAATGGGATAAATAATGTATTATAAACTCCCCGTTGGTGGTATTTTGTGATAACCATAACTAGCATAAGTCAGAGGTTAATTCAATAAATACGCACAATATCTATGAGTTAGCGGTCGATAGTCGCATAATTTGGTATAAATTATAATAATAATAATATTTAATAAATACGCACAATATCTATGAGTAAGTGGTCGATAGTCGCATAATTCGGTATAAATAATAATAATGTTCAATGTCAAAAATCTCTAAAAGCAACAGACGTAAATAGTCTTCTGATTGGGTAACACTCAAGGGTCGGTGAAAATTGTACGTTGAAGTACATTTCTCGTTCTACTTAGGAGGTCTTGTTCTCTTTCGACGTCATGGTGCGTCATATAGACACTAAGTACTGGTCCTACCCAGGAAACAGTTTGTTTCATCAAATGTCTCAATTCAACTTGACAGCTTGCTAAAGCAGTTGCATTTAGCATACAGTACACTGATTTAACATAAACAAAATCATGTGATGTGTCAAATCAATTTTGATTGACAAATTTGACAGGATTTTTTTTTAATCCAATAAGTTTTAGACTGTCAAATAACACACACTACGTATTGAAAGCCATACCTGGAGCTTTCGTCTATATATCACTGACTTCATCAGAAGAATGATTTCTACTGTTGGGAAATGTTAACACCACTAATTGTCTTTTTATTTATTATCAATGTATAATTATGTGTAACAGCATAACAACATACTTGATTCGCAATTAAAATATTTAATAAATACAGGTATCTTGCAGGTTTCTAATTTTCTTTCGCAAACTATTGTTGAATAGTTTGTCGCCACTAAAAAACTAGCCATTTTGTAGCAATTCTAAAATCACAGTCTAAACTGCATACACTTATCTCTATAGTTACAATTTGAATGCAAATATTAGAATGCAACATGTTATATCATCCATATTTTTATTTAAAATTCAAATAACACATAACACAGTACATATATAAAAAGGTATGTGGTATTGTGTGGAGATACAAAACACCTCACATCATTTATTTGCACATAAAATAATAGTTACAAAATAAGTAAAACTAAAACACTGTCATCAACCTACATTTCAAGAATATTCACTTATATGAAATTACAAAGTGGTGTTATTGTATTACCTTTTACTAAATTAACATTGCTGGTTTTGTACTAGCCATAAAACATTTATCATTCATGGATTAACAAGTAACAACCAATTTATTAATTACACAATAGAACAGAAATCATATTAATTGCATTATGCATTTACTAAACAAGCTATTTGCTACTGTTTAGAATTACGCTATCTTACTAAATATGATCACAGGTACTTAGTGCTTTTACATACTTGTGGTAAGTTTTGTATTACTAGTTTGACAATTATCGGCAGACACTTGTTGATATACAGACAAAATTTGCATGGGAACTCTCATATTTTTTCAGCATAATTGCCTTCAAATTGTTAATTTAACAACCCTTTGACATTGTTTGCACATCTGATCTTATTATACAATAGCTGATTTTTGTTTATAGATAGACATATATAGACTTTTCAAAGTTCTATAAAGGTTCACACATGTTCCATCCAAGTAAACAAACATAACCAATAAAGATCACCACAGATAATAACTGTGTGTATAGCTTGGAAATTTGATAGTTCAGGAATCTCTCCTTTGTTGATTTCTGTAAACCAAAACTGTCAGTTTTGCTGGAGAGAATGGCTTGTATGATGCCCAGCTCTTGCCTTCGCAGAACAGCTTCTAAAAACGGAAAACCAACAAATATCTTAAAATTTGATCAATAATGCAGACAATTTGTAAATGTCTTGTTTTTTGTTGATTTCGAATCTGGGAGATTTTTTACGTAAGATTGTGGTACGAAAATCCAACGGTATCGGATTTTGTGGTTTTAGACCTAAACTAATTATAGTGATATGTAACCTTTCGGGGATTTCGGTAAAGTGCGAGCAGACGAGGTGTAAATACGTTAAAAATTAAAGCTAAAAGACTAAAAAGTTAGATCGGAATATCTTTAAATTTTGTGAATAAATGTGTTTCTGGTGGATAACATCGACAACTTACCAAAATATTGCTCATGATCCCACGTAAAACTTCTTTCTGAGACATTGTGTACACACCGGTCTTACTGACAATAACGAAGTGACGTCACCATCTATGTATAGAATGCTTTCTGAGAGCGAATGGAAAATGCGTCACATATTCTGACAAATAAACAGTAGGGTGTCGTTATTGAAATACCGCGAGAATACTGGAAGAATAGAGATGCCAACTATAATGTTTAAAACAAATTTTTTTTTAACAAGCGTTTGTGATTTGTCAGGATAATAATAACAATAAGATATCGACATAATCAAAGCAAATAAATTCGACAGAAATCTGAGATTCGGCAATATATTAAAGACGGGTTATGTTCACCTAAATTGTGTTTGGTAAAGACTGTCACTATATGTAGTGAACCAGTCTTCGGCTTATACCCACTGAAGAATAGCATTCAGGGGAGATAATTTAGTAATGACTTAATTCTGGAACGGTTGCGAAGAAAAACAAATAATGCGAGAATATTTAGTGCGATTCGCTTCATAATTATGATGTCATTGATATAACTTTTCCTGGGGTATGTATTTACATGTGATTTAGCATATGGCAAAGTGTTTTTGATTTGTTCAAGTTCATAAATAGCATCGCGAGAATATATGTCGCGTGGCAAATTTTTTTGAGACGTATCCATATGTGGTATTCCTATGTAATTTTATGTCTAAATTCCCATATGCATGAACGGTCAACGCCCGCTTCGCGGGCTTTTGCCCGTATTAGTAAATAATGTTGTTTGTTTTGCTTTTTGTGTTGCATTTTGTCTTTAAAATATATTACATCTTGGTATCAAATTGTTTGTTTTGTTGAATCTGATTTGATTTGACTAAAAACGATTTCTTCATAGTTGATTCCGAGTAATACGACCATCCTCCGCCGCGCGTGACAGCTAGAGTCGATGCGGCTAATTCCGTACGTAATCGGACAAGAATCAATATGGACGGTTATCGGCTGTTTTCTACCGAGAAATGAAAACTGCAGTGGACGCCGGGGCCATTGGGCTATATTTTGCTTGCTTTTTATATCGCGAGTTTTGATTGGATACTTCAGAAAGTGTTGTCATGTACATTTACCTACCCGAGTCTAATTTCGTACTGTGTGTGGGTAATTCCGTACACGCAAAAAAAAAGTATGCCAAGGTCAACCTCGACGGGTTTGTGATAGAAATATCGATGCCTATATTGGATCATTGTGTACACACCGGTCTTACTTACCTGTGTACTTATGCGAAAGGAATTGTGGGTAGCACTTCTTTTACGAGTGAAAAGTGAAAGCGAAAGTAGGTCAGGTAATCGTGCTTCTGATAATCGCTATCAGTCTTAATAGATATTCAAAATCACATTTAAACATACTTAAATAACATTTCTCTAAACAACATTCCGTTTTAAACACACAATAAAAACGATTTTTCTTTCATTATTAACATTTTTATTCCTGCGCAGAACTACTTTGGCGGAAGCATAATTCCCCAAACCAGGGGAATGCGATGCGTCTTAGTATAGAGGTGACAATAACGTAGTGACGTCACCATCTATGTATTGAATGATATTGGATTTAATTACTCTTTTAATTTTTAGAAACTCAATATGAAATTAAATTTGTTATAAATTAAAATATTTTCATGTAAAATCATGTTGAATTCGTATTTTTTTTAAATACAGCTGTATAAGAAATTTGATTCTGTAATTTAGATCTAATTCATAATGTACGTGTAAGCGACACTAAAAGTTTATAACGAATTCATATTTATATTTGTAATTGTTGTTTAATATTCTTTTTGTTGCTGTTTTAGTTAGTTTGTTTGTTGTGCTAGAGAGTGACAGTGAAGACTCAGTATCTGTTAATACCTGTTAATCAATGACAATATATAAGATAGTAAAGAAACACTTAGTTAATTTAAGAAACCTTGTATCAGTCTTCGAAATTAGCTTTGAAAAGTTACATGCCAGTCGGGCCAGTTACTTAAGAATTTTTATATGCCCAACATATTTTTACATGCCCAAACTTTTTTAACCAAAATTATAACAAATCACAACATTTTAACACTTACATGCTACACATAGTAAAGCAGAACATTTGTTTCAACAGAAGTGAATACAACTACATCTAATCAGTCACTAGAATTAAGACGGTCGATCGTTACACCAGTGCTCTTGAAAAGAGCGTTCTCTGGTGTCCACGTACCATTTCTTGGCTTCCTTTTTCTCTAAATCATTGTCAATTTTCTATTTTGGAAGTGCTTTATCGGGCTTAGCCCCATCAACATACCTAAGATACTGCATAGCCTCTATGTCGACAATGACACTTGTTTACATTGACAAAAACGGAAGCGTATTACTTGATTGAAATGATCGATTCAAAAAGCATCTTCTCGATTAATGTCTAGAGAAACCGTCGATAAGAACCGAATGTGACCGAACTGCATCGGTCAAAAACAATAACGATGACGTGTGCATGCAGGTGTGTGTTGTTAAACCAATCGAATTTCATTGTTCTACAACTTGCGACAAGGTGTTTGTTCGCAAAATTGAAAAATAGATCTGCAAATATCAAGAACCGCTTACGATTTTTTTTATGAACTGTCAATTGGCTTCAATAATTTACATGCCCGGAAGGCCACAAACGTGAATTTTTGTATGTGCCCGGCAGTAATTTTACTCGCCACGGGCGATCGGGCGTGTGCTAATTTCGAAGACTGAATGTATAACCATACGTTTAATATGGTACAGTCTATAATGTTAGACACAAACATTGTAATAAACTAACCGTTATTTCAACAAATATTGAAAATATAGATATTTAAACTTGTTTTCAATGTCATACAGTTATTGTGTTGTTTTTTTACACAATTTATTTTATTTTGTTTTGGGTTTCGCTTTTTTTAGAAGACCTAGCCAATTTCCGATTTTCTTTTTCTTGTTCGAGCCTTTCTTTTTTGTCCTTGTCAGCTTATTTCTTTTCAACTATTTCCTCGTAAGTTAAAATTCTATGGAAAGTCAACTTCCTGGCATTGGGTTTCTCCATAGTTCTTTCAGATGTCGGCAGCGCGAATTCCTGGTCAACCACAACTGACCAATCATGTACGGAGGGTCTTCGCTCCTCGCTTTGTTGGACGAACTGACCATTGAACAACTGCAGACTGACTTCCAGATTCCCTGTTACGGGATCAACAGTACAGGGATACTGTCCCGATGTAAACAGTTCTATCAGTTCTGCTTCATTTAGGACAGTTCCGGCGTGGGCAGTTTCCAACACTTCCGTGTGATGGTCCCGTGGATCTGGCTGCTGAGCAACAACATTATCGACACCGGATGGTGTTGTGATGTTATGCCATGAATTCGGTACAGATTCTTGAGTACTCTCGAGAAAGTGGACCGAATATGGACTTGTCCAAAGGACACAATCACTGGGTTGTGTGGTGTGGAAACGCTAAGAGATGGACATCGTTAGCTATAGCAGCGTCTATGAGAACAAGTGTCTCGTGGGAAGAGTGAGAGTCCAGAATTATAAGCTGGGGCCTCGCTGGACCACAGTGTTTAAGAAAATGGCCCCGAAACCAGATCTCACCCAATGTATCCTCCATCCAAGCTCGTTCCTGGAATGTGTAAACGCTGCCGGGAACTCCGTCCTCAGTATAGTAAGATAACAAACGTTTGTACGTTTTGCCCTTTACAATAACCAGAGGGGGGATCTCGCCTCCAGCAGGCCAGGACAGATACATTTTCCCGGTTATTCCCAACCCTTCCGGGAATATTTTTCGCACCGGACGGCTCAAGCACCTTAGCAGGCTTGTGCAGCAGTGGAACGCTGGTTTCATCAATGTTCCAGATGCGAACAGGCTTGTCCTGTAAAGAGAGAGACTCAAGCAGCCTAGCAAGATCGTTAAAATAATTATTGGTCACAGTGGCATTTAACAACCTTGCTCTGCACGTCGATAAGGCCTGTGGTGTCCTAAGGCTTACGTCCGGGTGCCTCTTCAAAAATCCCGCAATCCAATCCTTGCCAGGAACGCCATTTCTAAATGGGGACTTAATTCCGAGCTTACGGACGATTCTGCAAATCTTCACCTGCAACATTCGTCTGGTTATTCCAAATCCCTGCAACAATAATAATATATGATGTATATGATGAATATCACCGCATTATATCAATAAATCAATCGTTTAATTTGTTAATACACGTGGGTGCTGTGAAACAAAATAAGATTTGCATTGTCGACCAATAATCACCAATACGGAGTTTTTATGATATAAGTAACGGAGTAAAGAACAATTATTAAATGCAAATGGTTTATAAATTAAATCCGCTTTTTCGTTGGAAACAATTTGCTACTGTAATAGGCACAGTGCTTTAATGTCCGCTTCTTGGAATCGAGACCACATTTTGCGTTGCGTATGTTTGGTTTTAACAACGGCCAATAAGCGCAACAGGACGTTGGAAATGTTAATTTAAAAAATCTTCATTGATTATTATTTAAACTGACCAACATTTTAAAAACATACTGTGTATTGAACATGACGCATGAATGACAGAAACAGTTTCAACAGGCTGGTGTACATAGAAACAGCTACACACCATGTTTTCTGCCCGTTAAATTTTTTCAACTAGCTCCACCTCAACTTCGCCTGGTATGACTGTGGGTCGCCCAGCTTGTGCCAAATCGTCAACCTTGCCGCTGATCCGGTTTTGGATGGTCATGACTGGGACACCGAATTGCTAGAAGCTTTTCGGTACGACATCCCCTGTCTTACCGCACTCACAGCATCGAGGATATCCTTTTGAGAATACCTTTTGGGCATTGTGGACTGTAATTGACAAAAACAAACAAAACTCATAATTGGAAATGTATTGATCATTTTACAGAAAATACGGAAGCTCTATTAAAGAGTGTTAGCTCTAATCTCGTCCACGTGGTCAAGCAAGTCACAGTCCTGCAAAACTCTACCAACGTTCCTTGCGAGATGCACTATGCTAAGTTCGTCCCTATCAAGACTGCAATATGTATTTCATATCACCTGCTGATTATACACATTTTCTGTCAATTGAATTGACAGTCTGGTGAAAACGTCAAAAAAAAGATGATGTTCATAATGCGTTTCACACAAAAACATCCGGCACAAAAGAACGTGTATTTTCAGGCCGGTCGCCCAAAATCAAATTGAACTCAACATCAACGCATGTGGGGTTTTTCTTAATTGGAAATTCATGTCTGTAAACAAATAAACAACAACTATATAGAACATTTCTTTTCTGTACAAACATTTAAAACACATTTTTTTATTCCACAGTGGTTTATTTCGACGATGCTGGTTACTTTAAAAAAACAAACTATTTTTAACAAATAAGTTATCTTTTTTTTCTAAACGAATTTCAGAAACATATAAAACTTCAGGCTTCATTAAGACCCTATTACCACAAACTACTGACCCTATGGTCTCAATATATGCTAACAGTTGATGAAAATTAAACGATAACGTCCATTTGATCATATGTTATAACGTTTTAATTTCATTATAACAACTGTTTAAGAGAAGGACATGCCTGTATATATAGTGTCAAGTTTGACAATTAAAACATTGTGGAAAGTGAAGCAGAGCAGATGCCATTAACTTAGTGTTGGTGAACTACAAAACAGCTATATTGCTTTGTAACAATGATTTGTTTTCTTGTCATTAATTTTTTTATATCATGACTTGAGCATAGCTTATATTTTTGCTGGATAATCATTAAGGGGATCCGAAAATGGTTGTACGGGGATATAACAAAAAGACAACGCAGTCTGTCGAAAATGCTGTGCCAATGTGTTATTGTTATAAATCGTGGTATAATGCAAAGGTATTAACCAGTGACTCATAAGTCTTCGGCAATAGTCGAAGGGTGTCCTTTGATTTCAGTCATTTTCGGAAACTGACATAACATTCCGTTAATAAACATCTAAAATGTATTTTCTTTTTTATAAGATTATTTATTTATTCAAGTTAATCAAATTGTTTTTCCAGCCTTTTAGATAATTGTCGGAAAAGGTTATTGGACTGGGATTTCAACCCACAATAAGTAGGCTTCAACAATTTGTTATGATATCTATTACTGTTATAGCTTTAACAGACATTAATAACGATAACAAAAGTTACCAAACACTCATTTCGTATCAAAAATCTATAAATAAGTATCGATTTTATACGGATTAGAGTGCCAGGTTTATAATTTTGCATTATACAGAAAACAAATATCTATTTGTAACAAAGATTCCAATTCCATTTTGCCGGGACCTGCTTCGTAGATCTTCTAAAATTTTGCAGTCACAACTTCTGTTGATTTCAACAATTCTTTGGTTAAAACTTGTAAATAAAAATCACGCGTCATCTTGGAAATGACTTAATCGACGAATTGATTATATGGTGACCTGTCTGTTGCATGTGAATACAACCTTATTTTAACGCTTAAATACGAATACTCATTGGGTTCATGGAAAAAATGTATTACAGTCTTTTTACTCGTCCAAAAACATCGGGTGCGAACGCACCCACCGCCCCCCACCCGGCTACGGGTATGAATGTAAGTGTTTATGTACCTTCAACGTTCCTGCTTTATGCTTGAAATACTTCAGTGACGATACCCAGCAAACAAAAGACGTCTTTTTAAGGTTGTTAAGACGTTGCTCTGCGACGTCTTTATGACGTCTTATTTTGAAAGGTTTTTTGACGTCTTTCCATATCATGAAAAAGACGTCTTTTTGCGACGTCTTTATTGTGTCTTTTTTGGTTGTTTTTAAAGGTTTTTTGACGTCTTTTCGAGATGTGAAAAAGACGTCTTTTGCGACGTCTTTATTATGTGTTTTTTTTTGGTTGTTTTTGAAAGTTTTTTTAACGTCTTTTCATGACGCGAAAAAGACGTCTTTTTTGCGACGTCTTTATCACGTCTTATTTTGAAAGGTTTTTTGACGTCTTTCCGCATCGTGAAAAAAGACGTCTTTTGCGACGTCTTTATTGTGTCTTTTTTTTGGTTGTTTTTTAAAGGTTTTTTGACGTCTTTTGCGACGTCTTTATTATGCCTTTTTTTTGGTTGTTTTTGAAAGGTTTTTTGACGTCTTTTCGTGACGCTAAAAAGACGTCTTTTTGCGACGTCTTTATCACATGTGTTTACATAATAAAGACGTCGCAAAAAGACGTCTTTTTCGCGTTACGAAAAGACGTCAAAAAACCTTTCAAAAACAACCAAGAAAAGACATAATAAAGACGTCTTTTTTAAGCCACGAAAAGACGTCATTAAAACTTTTGAAGGTTTTTTGACGTCTTTTCGCGACGTAAAAAGACGTCTTTTGTGACGTCTTTATACAGTTTTGTCGGTGTGGTTTTTGAAAGTTTTTTCAACGTCTTTTCGTGACGAGGGCAAGTAGAGCTTGTCTATTTCTTTGAAAAGACTATCTAAATATACAGCACTGTAATACATAATCAATAACAATTAAGCCATGACACAGAATTATCACGTTTTGAGTTACATTAAAGATTTTATTTCAGAATCAGTAGGCCATAGGCCCATGTGAACATGCACATATGTACATAAACAGGCAAGTCACATGATACAATGAAAATGAAAAAGTTGTGTTGAAATAAATCAAGAACCGATAAATTTATAGGAATGAGTAGTGCTAAATAATTAAATATAACAAAGATGCTGATTAATTATACGAGCAGAGGCAAAATGGGGGTTGGGTCGGGCAAAACACAAATATGCGTAGGTGAATATAGTTGTACATTTTTATCTTGTGGGCTCTATATCTCTGTTCGTTTAATTTATGTCAACACAAAATATACAACGGTCATATAAAAATAACCAGAGACGTAGATACATGTAACATCTACGTCTCTGAAATAACACATCATATATTATACATAACAAAGAAATTTATTATACATTACAATGATTTGCTTCTCACATATTATATCTGAATTTTTTTACATTTATTTTTTATAATCGTAACTTTCAAAAACATAGTTATGTTGATAATTGAATGATTTGTTTCAAAGTTGCCCAAAAGATACGCAACATGCATGAACACATTTCGTAATTCTAATGTTTTTTTTAAAGAGACACCATGATCTGTCAATAAACACATGCGTTACAAAAGTACACATTCAATGATATGTCAGTATTTGTGTTAAATATTTATCAATAAATTACCAGTAGAGACTTGGTGTACGAGAAATCATATCATTATATTACAGTGTGAGAGACATGATACAAAAAAGCATGGGCCACTATATTACACAAAGTCAATATTACAGAAGAGACGCAATGCATATATGCACACTCATATGATAGTTACATATTACAATCGTTTGTCTCATAGATGTCAGTAGGGACGCAATATACAAGAACTTATAGCATTTTTACAATATAGAGACAAAATACAAATAATCAAATATGACTATATCAGTTTTCTCTGTCGTAATTTCTAACGGAAAACAAATTTACAAAACATTGGATTAATATGTTTCTCGAAATACATCAAGAGGGCATATTAAAGAGACACAAATGTCATACACACAGGCATGTGATTATGATTAAAATGCTTTTCTAACTTGTTATAGAGGCTGAATACATGTACACATGAACGTATGAAAATACTAATATTGTGCATTGCATTATCAAAAGAGACATTGGGTGTCTTTAACAAATTATGTATAATTTGTGTCGTGTTCTGAGAAAACTGAGGAAAATGCTTGTGCGTAAAGTGTCATCCCAGATTAGCCTGTGAAGTCCGCACAGGCTAATCCGGGACGACACTTTCCGCTTAAACTGGATTTTCGCTAAGAAGAGACATCATTTAAACGAAAAATTCCATAAAAGCAGAAATTATCGTCCCTGATTAGCCTGTGCGGACTGCACTTGCTAATCTGGGATGACAATTAACACACAAGCATTATGCCCAGTTTTCTCAGAACACGACACATTTACATATCTGAACATAATTAATCAAAATGCAAACTTAAGATAAACATAGGCTGTGATAGACAATTAAGTGGATGCTCCCAAAATGGTGTTTGTAAAAAATTCAAACAGGTACAATTACCAAGAGGCAACGTTAATTGTGAATGTTTAAAAGAGTGCTCTAAAGGAGAATCCGAGATATGTGATGGGGCAATGGAATATCCAAATAGAATTACAAATGAAATGTCAAGAGTTTTTATTTAAAACTAAGTATTTATATTGTACATACATTAAAAGGACTGTAAACTAGGAATTTCGAAAAACTAAAAGTTCTAAAATACCGTATTTTTTTACAATTATTAGTTTATGTTGATTAAAATATCACGACTGGTATATTACATTGTAAACTATGTCAACTATTTGTCACTGTATTCAATTAAGGGGCCTTATTGGCAATTAAGGGCGTAGGAAAGCCTAAATCCACAGATACCGGTAAATGCATAAGCTTTACATAGTAAGTCATTGAAATTAGGCTGTTTTTACTCACCATGGCTGGTAAATTTTGAGTCGGACGGATAAAAAGTGTCGGGCGAGTGACTTTTCCTTCTTTATTCATATAAATTATATTTATATACATGAATGTACCAATTTTCGGGCTGGTAAATTGAAAATGCTTATTTCGATGACTGATGTACCATTTATAAGTATAAAATTGCACATTAAACAAATTCAATTTACGTATTTACTAGTTGCTGTCGTTTTTCAACAGATTTGAGCGTGTTTTCCAGCTCCCCAAACTCCTCGACTGTTTCCCATGGGCCACCAGTCCACGACTCAATGCCACCAAGTGCATCCTGCCCTGGTATAATAGGCTGTACTCTGGCCTGTTCCTGCAGCATGGTCTTAATTTCAGCAAGCATCGACAATACTCGCTTCTGGAATCCTAAAATGAAACATATGAACATTTACAAGACATCCTTTAATACAACATATAATAATTTTGATTTTCATTAATTATCATTCTAACACAACAACAGACTTGTTTTCTATAAACAAAGAGGAAATCAAGTGTGGGTTATTCTGCAATAGTTATGGGCAGAGCTTAATGTTTTGAAAATAGTTCCGAATAAATAAATAAAATATTGCAGTAAAATGCACGTGCTAAAACCCGCTGTAAAAGAAATGCAATAAATGTAGCATGTATATAAACGTAATCAAACAACAAATTGTATATTTGGTGATACGTGGCATAACTACGCCTACAAAGAATGTTATTTGTTAGGAAACGTTATAAAGAAGACATTTATAGCATGTCAGCTTTTCAGTAGCATCAATGAACCCCGACGTCATTTAGTTTCTACAATTTTTGTTTTCAATGCAAGTGACGTCATTTGCAAAATATTTATGAATGAAAACGACGTCATATGTTTTTTACAATTCAAAGACGTCACTATATAGTAACCTTTGTTCTAAGAAGGGAGGAGTATTGAAAAATATAGTTCACGCCCAAAAGCTTGAACCAAATCAAGCAGAATCGTGTTAGAATCGAAATAATAAATTTCTATTATGGTTTATTGTCGAATAACCCACAGTAAGGATCGAGTATAGATCATAGATGCGTGTTATCAAATCACTCGTGATTTAATTCCTACACATCTATACACCTTACTGTGGGTTATTCGACAACAAACAGAGCTCCAGATAATTTTTTCAGCCAAAGGGTATTTCACTCATGAATTTTTAAATTGATGAGTAAAAATCAAAATCCGATAATTTAAGGAGTATTTATGTTCACAGGACCAGAATTAATAATAAATTGTACATGTAGTGTTAACTTGCTATTACAAGCAGTTTTGTACACAATAAACTAATAAAGCAATAACTTTTGTTGTATTTAATATACTGTCAATAATAGGGCGTACATTTTGTTCTGGTTTTACTAATGACGATGTCGACTTAATAGAGATCGACCATTTATAACTGGCTCGCCATTAATTTTTGTTTTATTTACATGACAATAAAACACAAACACATGCAGACGCTGCGGAAAATGTCACAAAAAAGCGCTTTCGGGACAGGGACTACCGGACAGGGCGGCACAGATCGTGACGGTCATACGAAAAACAAGCAAGCAGCAAGTTTTCGCATTACATAATGATTTTAGTGGATTCATTGATTGCAAACTGGATTTTAAAATATGTAACCGTTTTAACATGTGCTTAGTCACGTTATCTGAATGGTAAGCGGGTGGTATCCGTAAAACTTGTTTATTATTTATGTGTATTTCGGCTGCCATTTAAACAGTGCTTGAAGGAGAAAGGTTTTTCCATAGTGCCACACAAGAGATGAACTGATAGCAAAACTTATATGCTTTAAGTTGGGCGATTCGTTTTTTTTTTTCGAATGTGATGTCAAATGTTTTCACAATTAGCGTATATCGATTCTCAACATTGCAGCGGAGAGTCCGTTGTGTCAACATCAGCCTTTATCGTGGGCCAAAATGAAATGATACCGTTCTGACTGAGGAGTTAATTAGGTCGGGAACCACATTCTGTACATAGATGGTGATGTCACTACGTTTTTACTGGTGTGAACACAATGACGGGAACCAGTCATGATTACATGAACTTCTATTCATGTATAAATGGCTAATACGCATTGAAATTGCACACGATGCGTGATCCGGATTTAGCCAGGAGTTTTTTTACTCAACAACATTTTAAGCCATGCGTATTTTCTTTTTTTTCATGCGTATTTTACGCAAATACGCATCTTATCTGGACCTCTGACAACAAACAATGATAGAAAAATATTATTTCTTAAATGCAATCAAATAATTTAAGTTAAAATATTACCAGACAGAATAACTTACTAGCTTCTGGCATTGGGTAATTGCTAATGGACTGTCCAACGCCTTTTGGCGTTTTAGTGTCTGAAAAAGAACCTTGCGATGAACAATTATAATCATTTATGTTATATTTAAACCTCCATGAAAGTTGGTTTTGACACAATGTACTTTTTAAGGATGCAGTTCCAAGTTCCTACGCTAACGATATATATTTTGTAATGGTTGTTTGTAAACTGTGTATTTTTACACTCAGGGTAAGAGGCACTATTACCTTCATTTATGGAGGAAACCAGCATGTGAAAATCATATAAGGGGATAAGTTTCATGCCATATGTTACTCATAGGGAAATTAAATTTCCAGGTGTACATGTAACTTTCATTTTTGGAAAACGAGATACATGAATCTAAGAACATTCCTGAGGGGATGTTACTTATATTTGGGTACATCTATAGAATAGTCGGGTGAAATAAAGCTAACACTGACTATACATATAAATATAGAAATTTAATATTATAACTGTTACTGTAATATATTTCTGATGAATAAAGGTAAATTACTATTTGGTGGGCTTCTGATTGGGGTCGAACTGGCGTCATCTGAAACCCAAAGTATAATTTTCAATGCACTCAATCTCTGTCTTGTAATCTGTAAAGCACTGAGTTTGACCCCCCCCCCCACACACACACACATACTTGTGTGGTGAATGATCATGCATGGGATTTTCTATAATCATGTGGTACAGGCATTGGTAAAAAGCCCTTTCACTAGAAACTGTGATTTTTTTCAGTTTTGGGGGAAGGGGGTCAGTGCCCATTTGATGGGGAAAATTAGCGTGCCTTTTTTCTAGTCAGTTTATGTTTATTCACATACATTACGAAATCTCCAATAAATGAGTATAAGCATAAATTGGTATGACGTCTCCGTGGTACGAATTTGCCTAAGCTGAAATAATTCGCGTTCAGAATAAATCTGAATCAAGAGTCTGCCAAAGCAAAAATCATCAAAAGACTCGATGGCGGCAATTTATATTGACTAGAATTTGCCTCAGCCAATCATCACAATTAAATGGTGAAGACACCTCTGACATTACATGTACAAACTTGAAACACACTTAGCTGCCAGCTAGAACTTATTTTCAGTTACTTTTTATCGGAGTTCAAACTGTTACTAGGACAAACAACAACGTGAATTACAAGCTATAAAGCTTTGACACGAAAACATATGACAAATCATTGGAATAGCTCTAGAATATTCAATACAAAAAGGAATCTCGATCATCCCGTACTTCACGTTATTGTTTGAACATGCTTACCTGGTTGTTCTTTGTCCATTGTTATTGTGTCTTAAAACTCTATAATAAAGTAGTGACTGTGATAATTTAAAATTTAAACACCACGAGACGACGCAAACGAAAAACAGCGCACTCTAGGTTACAATATACTAAATCTTTTTGGAGTGCAATGCTATACTCTCTAAAAACATGAACATCATTTATTTGAAGACACGGTTCTCTGTAGGGTTACTTGCCATGACTTTATTTTAGTATATTTCTGTGTGCATGTGGCAGGGAAAACATTGTTGTTTACTAGAAATTCACTCTTTTATCTGAAGATTGGAGACTACATAAGACTTTGACAGATGGCGGGAAACCCTCATGAACTGGATAGAAGCCGGTAAATAGATGGCCGTAAAACAGTGACTTTTGATTCGTGGCGAGTTCTTTCTTACATGTCGCGTGACCTATCTTTTTTATTGCTTAAATCAATTCGGCTTGGAATGCTCTTCGAGAAAAGGTATGGTTATGAGGGTCTCTATGCGCAAAAGTTTGACTTTATTTTTCGTTAAAGTTATTGCATTTACATTGAATTTGTGTAGGAAATCTTTTACTATATTGTAACCTCTATACTTTCCGCGTTCGATGATGACGTCACGGCGTTATTTATTTCAGGGGAAACAAATCATGCTGCATGAAGATAAAGTCGATCGTACATTAATTTGCGTTTCTTAAAATTAATTCCTATGACAAAAATCCACAGATTAATACATTAATAATGTTTCGTTTTAATCAATACATAATATATCATCTAAAAGTATATGAAACTCCTGCAGAGACATTACAAAAAAAAGGAAACCATTGTTATCAAGCGCAATTCATATGGGAATTTAAGGAAAATGACCAATTGCCTAGTATAGAACAATACTTTATAAAACAGCACAGCACAGAAAAAAACGTTATAATAAATAAGCAATTGACTTTTTCAGACGACTGTATACAGTAACGTTAAATGGACGTCTTTTCGACGTCTTTTAAAAGACGTCATTAATATATCGCTGAAAACACGTCTTTACGACGTACTTTAAAATACGTCATTATCATGTTGCTAAAAAGACGTTGAAAAGACGTTTATTTTACAATTTTCTCAGACGTCTTTATAGTGTTACGTTATAAAGACGTCTTTTTTACGTCTTTCAACAGACGTCATTATTATCTCGGTAAAAAGACGTCTTTTCGACGTCTTTTAAAAGACGTCATTATTTTCCTCGCCAAAAAGCCGTCTTGTCGACGTCTTATAAAAGACGTTATTATCATATTGCTAAAAAACACGTTGAAAAGACGTTTGTTTTACAATTTTCTAAGACGTCTTTATATTGTTACGTTATAACGACGTCTTTTTCACGTCTTTTAAAAGACGTCATTATTATCTCAGTAAAAAGACGTCTTTTCGACGTATTTTATAAGACGTCATTATTTTCCACGCCAAAAAGACGTCTTTCTGACGTCTTTAAAAAGACGTTATTATCATATTGCTAAAAAGACGTTGAAAAGACGTTGTTTACTTGGCGGCGACGTCGCGACCGTAAAACAACAAAATTAAGACGTCTAAAAGACGTCTCATGTTTGCTGGGAAGTACTATCGAGGGGGTGGTGAAATCTATTTAAAAGTATTTTTTCAGGATCGTTTTGCTTATAACTAGAGCTTCTTTTATATATTTACATACATTGGGAATAACTATCGCAATAAACCTAATAACTTGTTGAATTAATTAATGCATTGTATGTTTTTATGATGCACGAGCAGTTATTAGAATAATTAAATGGCATTAAATGATAGTGCACGTATCCTATTTCGTAAGCCTGATTTATATCTGGCATTTATAGATTTATAGCGATATTAACATATATCGATGTGAAAAATACACTTTAAAGATGACTGCAGGTGTTATGTAATCATTTTAATATGTTAAAAGGACTTTTAATTCACCAAATGATTCACAAGAGCAGTATTATTATTTTAAATGAAAAGAGGAAGATCATCAGGAAAAATCAAAAGTTGTTGTTTTTTCAATCATAAACTCTCCAGGCAAAACTGTATTTGGCAAATAATTCTTTAATATTATCTGCAATTCAAAATCTTCTACCTGTTTGATGGTTTCCACTGAAAAGTAGCTCTGCTGTGTTTCTTAGAATTTAAATAAATAAACTACCATAAATAACTGGCATGATCAAATCGTATTTTGGTTCACTCAGTTCTACGTTCACATATGTTGATACAAAGTCTTGAAGATTTTTTGTCTAAAACATACGGTTAAAATAAATAAAGGTCATTGTATCAAATGAATAGTGCAAAACGTTGGAAAATAGAAAAACTGTAATTTGACAATTTTTGAACAGGACGTTTAAAATCATACACAGAAATTGACCAACACCAATCATCTGCAGTGTCCCGCTTAGTTAAGCATATATCTTACTTAATTAATGTCATTTATAGTCTAAACCAAATGGGTATTACTCAAGCGCAAAGTAAACATTATTCGTGACCTTGAAGTATGTTATTTAGATCCGATTTAGAGTTAACGGGTCATTAACACGAAGTTACGTACAATCAATATTGCTTGCGATTTGAAACAGATTTATTTTCTAAAATCACATCTGTGGCATATTGTATTAACCTTATAATAAACAATCTCATAAATGTTCGCAAATGCTTCACGCATACAAAGGTCATGAATTGTAAATATTAATTATTTTTTATATATGGGTGTATTTCATACAATTTGTATTTCAAAAAGATACACACAGATTAACAACAACAATGCACTGTTTTGATTTGAATGCGAAGACGCGAATTCAAACACCTTCGAAAAAATTGTATTAGTCACATTTAAGACAGAGTGATCTGCTTTGCTATACGAAATATACTACAATCTAGCAAATATAAATCGGTTTACCCGTCCGCATAACTTGTGAAATGTCTGGATTTGTGCATGTCTTTCAATAACTATTTCACATAATTATTTACTACAAATAAAACAGTTTTGTTCCATTTCAGTGATAAAGATCAGACAGTCAAGATCATTTTTCTTACAGTTAACTGTCTGAAATAAAAGCGTAATGTGCCTCTCTGAATCGGTTTGAGAAAATTTATATTAAATTAAATGTCAAAGATCAAAGAATTGCCGCATCAGAGATTTACATATTCTTTAAGGTATCCCTTATATACTACACATGCATGTAAATGTCAGAATGCAATACAATGAACGACAATTTCATACATGTTTTTTTAATTATAATAATTAGTTTACATTTCAATCATATACAGTGAGGTTGGGTAAAACATCCATAAACTAAACTGATAAAATATATAACTAGGTTTTGGCACAGTTCGCAAATAAACCTTTATTGAATTGAGTATTGCTAATTTTTTGTCAAGTGTTTTCTTCTTGGAATAATTATTTTATTTGTTTCTTTGTTGTGTAATTAATTCCCATAATTTCCCCATTTACTCAACTACTTGATGCTAAATTCATAAATCCTTATAGTAGATAAAAACATTTCTAGACATAAACTGGAGAGAAAATGCAATAATAACACGCGGTCCTATATTCATGAGAAGGAACCAATATCCAGACATAATTCAAATGTTACGAAGGTGTATAGGATAAAGTTGAAATAAATAGATTTCATATAGGTCATATTCGTGTCAACAACATGTATGTATATAGTCAGAATTTGCAATTTATAAACGTTCAAATTACCATATATAAAATATTAGATTTAAGTACAGAAATGCTTTTAAATAGATTTAACAAAAACAATAACACGTATCACTACTACCGATCGCATATGGAGAATGAATATGTTAAAACACTTAATGATGTATATGAACTACTGCATCAACATAACCCAAAACAAACCGTTGTAGTATCAAATATAATCAATTAAAGCTTGGCTAAGATGATCCGGACTGAGTTCATATTCCAAATGCCTTTTCTTCCGAATAAAATTTCTAGTGCCATAGATATAGATATTCCCATCAAATAAGTCATAATATAAATATAGAAATTTAATGAATATTTTCATCTTAATCAGACCAATATACATATTTTTTCTATATAGTTGACCATTTAGAATAAAAAATCTTATATTTGCATCTTGTGAAATATTCGCTAAAATGCGATTAAATTTTATCAATCTGATCATTCGTGTCTCGCTCGCTTTTGTATTCATTACAACTAATACCCTTTAATAATGCACTTGCATGTACCTAATGTGTCATGTCATCGAGTATTATGTCACAAGTACTTATAAATGAAAGTCATTGCAATAAAAATATATAAGAACTCTTAACTTTTTGATTCGAGGTCAATATGCTCCTTCTTCTACTTTGAATATCTTAGTTGATATAACGTTGTTGCAAAATGGTAAAATCTGGGAAATAACTGACGAACACAAAGAATTAGCGTTACTTATTTAACCGCCTTTATTCTTAAATGATTGAAATTAATTACATTATAAACAATAATTGTGTTTAAATAAAAGAAATGAAATTGAATATTTTTCTCATTTTGCAATTAAAGTGCCGTAGAAAGCACACTAAACCTATTTTTCCGAAACGTGCATATAAAATAAGCTTAAATTAGTATATATATATATGTGCTTAGATATGAATAATACATCTAAAACAACATTTTTCACAAACAGCTACTGTTTACATCCTGAATATTATTACTTTACTATTCCTTTTTACACACAATCTAAATTTAATTTCCCTGTCGCAATAAGGAAAAAAACGACAACAACTCAGAAGAGTCAAACTGAGTGTATTGCGGAAGAAAATCTCCATATTGACAGTAAAAAAGATTATTTGAACTTTACCACGGAATGTTTTGACCTTGTATATTGCCGTTTAACGACCCGTTTCTTTCTTCACTTTAGTGGCAATTACAACCTAATTGCATGACAAGTTCGTGAAAAGTTCATCCAACTGACATGACTTTCTGTTCAGTTATATTCACCCCAAGCTTAAAACAACAGTGCCATTGTTATACAGATACAAACACTGATTTTCTCAAAGCACTTATTTCTATACTTGAGGTGTGACGTTGAATTGAGACAATGACCCGTGTTGGGGGACAAAGGTCAATTCGACTATAAAACAGCTTAAAAGATCCTGCCTTAGCCATAACTTTGCATTAATATGATGGACTTATAGAAACAATGGCACACATATAAAAATAATAAGATGGCGTGATACGTGGATTACCAGGCTCATTGCCTCAAATGAATTTCATATTTAGAGGTCAAAGCATTTTTAAATCATTTCTCACCGATTTCTTTACTATATATTATTGTATGTTTAAATAACACGAGGTTTTGCGTGAAAAAGCGGTCGCCCTACGAACAAATGTATGGTCACCGTTAGCGGTCCAGCAGTAAAAATTGACTATAAATTAGATCAGTTTTGACATATGAGAAGTTTTGTGACCAAAGTGGTATGAGAGGCAAGTTGCGCTATGAATACATGTCTCGTTTTTAAAGTTAATTCCCCAAATTAATTGGCTGACATAACGAATGAGAGGTGTTTTTAATTTACATAGCAACAATTTGAAAACTTCGCGATATTGTTCAAAGCAAACAAGCGTACACGAAAACGGTTAAGTGGCCAACTTTGGCTTCTGACACTTCTTTGGATTTTAAATCTACAATGCTTCGTAATCTATAATGGTTTGAAATCTACCGGCATTTCGAAATCTGCATTGGTGCGAAATATATTGAAATCTACTATGGTTTTGCAATCTTCTGTGGTTGTGTCTTAAAAAATTGCATTCTCTTGCCCTGCTATTTCTTAACGATTTAGTAATTACATCGAAACATTATCTTCTTGTATTGCTTTTTAACTGGGATTGAAATGCCATGAGAATATTGTTTATTTACACGTGTATGTCTTGTGATCAATTTTAGGGCAAGTGTACGGTTTGGGATACCTGAAATCCCCCCCCCGCTCCAATACTTTACATCGACCGGTCAAATGCCCTGAACCCAGTTTAAATCATGTTTCTATGTTGAATGTCTTGGTGTATGAATTGACTTGTACTGTTAAGGCGATTCCTAATTTGCCTTAAATTAACTACAAGAAACGTTTTCATATACAGATGATGTTTCTTGAGTTTAACTACATATTATCTGCGTTGAAGACTTTCTTGGTAGTTTATGTATCCGATCATTTTAAAGTTGTTTTGTCTTTATTTGTAACTTGACACCAGACAATTGCTCAAAACAACACTTCAACATTAAAGGGGCCTTTTCACGTTTGGGTAAATTTACAAAATTGAAAAAGTTGTTTAAGATTCGCAAATTTTCGGTTTATGTATGATATTTGTGAGGAAACAGTAGTACTGAACATTTACCATGCTCTAAAATAGCCATTATATGCATCTTTTGACGATTTAAAAACCCGAAAATTATAAAGCGTTGCAACGCGAAACGAATTAATAAGTTGGATAGTTCTGTTGTTGTCGCTATATTTTGGGAAACTACGAGGATTGCTTTTATAAAGTATAAAATACGTCTGGTATTGCATACGGAAGGATGGTCGAGTGGTCTATGTGGTAGACTTTTTACTTCAGGACTCCAGGGGTCAGTGGTTCGAGTCCTGCTGAGGATAACCTTTTTTAAATTTTATTCTTGATTTTTAACTGGAGCTTTTTATATCCAATGGTTACATTAATCAATATAAAAGCATTTAATGCCAAACTTCAAAACATGCAACATTCTGTGAAAAGGCCCCTTTAATGTTTGCCATCAAAAGTATATACTTATATTTTCTAGTTGAAGTTTAACTACTTCTTTACCACTATTATCAGTATTGACATTTTGGAAAATTAAGTCATACATATGCGTTTGATTGATATCAGTACAATATTGTTGCCCAAATATGGAAAATCTGAAGGAATCACAAATCAAGCTCCATACTAAACTTCCAACATTATCAACCTAAGGAATCTAAAAAAAAGACATTTTTATTTAATATTGAACATATCAGCTTCTAACTTATGTCAATCCAATTTAAGTGAACAAAAATCATATTTCGATAATACGGCATATTAAGCATTGACGAAAAAGGAATTTGAAAACTAAAGTCTGAATATTTTTGTTTGAACAAAAAAACATAAATCGATGATGCATCTATTAGGTGTCTATATTTGATAGCAAATCAGACCAATGAGTTAAATATTTTGACAGGATACAATTCATATTGAACACATATTCGTAAGCGAATTCTTATGCAAAGTATAATTATAAACTTGAAATGTTATGAGTTTGAAATGTGTACTATTTAATCAATATTAACGTGCAATCTATTATTGGTATAGACTAGAAGATGCTCATGATAGCATATATAATTCATAAATTTATTATTTATAAATAATTCTTTTGACCACATACACAACTTGCTGACACGCTAGTTTTTTAAAACTTAATTTCGGATTTTCTGTTTTCTGGGTAACAGGCGATCAGTGTTACCATTAACTTGATAAAACCGCGAAGTTCTCGATTTACTACTCTTTTCAAATAAACACTACTTGCAAAGATTACTTTTAAATTATTGAAACGTGGTAAAGCTTCTCTAGAACATAGTTAAGTAGTTTTTTAATCAGGTGTTTTATAATTGAATTTCGGAATGTTTGATTGGAATTCTAGCAGTCATGAATTAGTTTTCAATGAGCACTTGTTTGCATACCGTTTTTTTTTTCGGATTATACAATTCAAACAAGTTTCAAATAATCGTATATGACTTGCTATTATGATAATTTATTTGCATTACTAAAACCTGCACACCGCAAAGCTGTAATTAAACAAGAGTATCGGTATGTATATTTTCAGCATTGCTCTGACTTAGCAATTTGTACTAATCTTAATTTTAAGAATTATTTTAGATAGAAAATATCGTTAATTTATTGTCATAACAATGAAACACGATACTTAACTGATTGAAAGTCCAATTAAACTTGGTAAGTGTTCGACTTCTGTTTTATGAACATCCACGTCATGTTATGCTTTAAGATTGCTTATTCCATAATAATATAACAAGGCTTTTGATGTCATGAATTATAATATGAATTGTGAAGAAGTTAAGATTTTCTTAAATCAACAACGTTTAGTAAAACTGTAAAAAATCTTTACGAATCTAGCGACCATATTTTCCCCGTGTCATACCTATACAATTCGCTATATCGAAACTGGGTTATTTATCTAATGAGATCAATGACCAACTGGACTGGAGTACCTTGACCTAAACCCGGAAGGTTTGTTTGCAAGCCACTTTATCAGCCTATTAAAACTAATTGTATTTCTATTTTTGCACTGACGTTTGTTGACACTAATACAGATCGTATTTCTAATTAATTTCTGGCAGTACATACGTGCTCTACAACGCGTTTATTTTATTAGTTTAAGAAATATTATTGGTCCTTAATTCGTGGTATTTGTACTGTCCCTCCAAGTCAATAATGCCACAATTTGTTCACATGAAAGTCACTTATTTCTTGTCCGAAATTATATTGATTTATGAAACAGAATATTTCAGGATCGCATACCTAATACTATTAATATTTTTTCGAAGGTCAAAATGGTAACGACGAATAGAAAGTTGTTCCAAAGTGATTATGTAATGGAAAGACGTATGCTAAATGCATTCAAAATAACCGTGCCATAAATATCTAAACCAACATGCAACTAACATACGCACTTGCATACAAATTCTTTATTATTGTAACTATATATACTTACATAAAATGTTGGGAGAAATTTACAATTTGTGTTACTCTGTGACTTACTCGTGGTGAAATGTGATATTTGGAGCTCATACAACGTTTTATCTGCATCTGTTTCCATCTGCACACCCTGCCCACCCCCACCCACCAAACAACAAAAATCAGCAACAATTGTGCAACAATTTGCACTGACCTTTAAATTGTGGCTCACCAAAACTTAATAAGTTATGAAAAAAATAATGTAGTCAAATATAAAATAACAAATGATGAAAAAACGTGCATCTGAAACAATCAGTAAATATCAACATGTTTTTGTTACCCAATATGAATATATATATATATATATATATATATATATATATATATATATATATATATATATATATATATATATATATATATATATATATATATATAAACTCGATCTATAATGCCCTCTGGCGGGGTGCAGAAACTTGGCAAAAGGAGGGCTTGAACGGGAGAAATCGTGTATTAACAAGGCGATTCACGTGCCGTTCAAGCCCTGCTATGTGTTTTTCATATCCATAAACTGGTCCACGCGCAGTTACTTCCCATTTTTCATTGGATTCAATGAAGTTTGTTAATAATTCCATCCTTCGACGACTTACCAAGCATAAATGGGGAACTGAATAAGCACCAGTTTCCATGCACTCTCTTGACAACAGCTTTATTGGCAACGTCAATGAAGTGAAGGTTATTTACTCAACACTTTCAAAAGACTATGCTGTAAATGTAAGTGTTTATGTACCTTCAACATCCCTGCTGTATGCTTGAAATACTTCAGTGACAATGTATTGGCAGTATTGACTCTCTTTGAACCGTATGACGTCATATGAAATAATCGAATTTTTGCTACTGTACTCGGACATGATCATTTGCGGGCGCCCTCAAAAGTCGTTCATGTCCGAATGCGCCCGAAGATGATCATGCCCTCGAAAACTTGTATTATCCCTATAATAAAACTTGTTCCATTATTGTTAATATACAAGTTCGTACTGTCTGAAATATACTATCACATATTTGACAGTTTTGTTCTGTGGGTCCCGCTGCGACTACCTCTGTGTGCGGACCATTTTTTTCATCAAAAATAATTAAAGATTATTAAGTATTCCACAAAATAATAAATTAAAGACATATCTGAAAGTTAAATTGCGCTAAGACCTAATGACCGCCCGCAACGAAAACGTTCGACAGTCCCAGTTTTGTTGGAATGTAACTATTAATACACTATATTTAAACAGAAGCAGAGTACTGTGTGCATTGTTTGATCTTGCTGTTGCATAGTGTTATTCAAAACACATGTGAAATCATCGTTGGATACCTTTTCTCTTTATATATATAGGGACCAACAAAATTGTTCAAGCACCTGTGCTACAATTATTCTGGACTCGCTGCATAGCAGTTAACAACATCATATCATCAAATATGAACTTAGGCATACCTGGTAATGTGGGTGTACGTCCTCTTCTCCGAATTGATTCCATTCGATTGATTGTTACAAAATTAATAATTACTGTATTTCGCACTCAAATTATGCGTGTAGTCCCCCATGGTTGCTTCTATGTTATGCCGCGTTATGGCAACCGATGGCATTACCCCTAATGCTGCCTGCGTTTACACTATGTTCCCGGCGACCACGGCAATCACGTTTCGGGCCGACGTGGAGGAAACGGGATGAACGTGAGGCAACGTAGGGGAACGGGATGGCCAAACGTGACATACCGGGGTTGCCGTGCCAAAATTAAAAACTGTCAAAAATTTGCCACGGCAGCCACGACGGAAATGAGAAACGTGATAGAACTTTTTAACCGCAACAAAACTTTACAGTACGTAGCAGGCCGTAACAGAACCCGAAAAGGGTCCGTACTCTATGATACACCGACATGTTATGTTTCTATCAAGTTTTGATACGTTTTGTCAAGATTACCACGGCAAGCTGGGAAAATTGACAGCCATTTTGCTACGTGTTTATTCCAACCCGTTTTGCAGACATGCGTTACGGCTAGTTGAGTTGTTGTACGGTCTCAACAACGGTACGTCGTGCCCGAAACCTCTCGGATGTCCACGTTTGATCCGCACGGTACCTTGACAGAACGTGACAAATGAACGACAAACGCAAAGAACGTACGGGAACTTAACAGAAGGCATCGTACCTTTAAGCAACATTTATAGATCCGTGGATGAAAACTAAGCGCACCGTCGAAGGGCCACGCTTTCGCTTCGACGGCACGTCAAGGATACCTTGATAAACCGTGAGGAATATTGGCACAACCTAGCAAACTTTGGATTAAAGGTCAACAATTGCAACAGTCACACGGCGCGATACGTTTCGAGCAAACGGGACTGCCTTGGCTGCCGGGAACATAATGTAAACGCAGCATTATAACGTGGACGTCACAATTACAAAATGACTTCAACTTCACGTCACTAAGATTAATGTGATAGGTGAAGATAATTATATACTCGCGTTGAGTAGCAATCGATTTACTTATAATATTTTAGCTCTACACAACTTAAGCTAACTAAATACCACTAAATATATAACTATATATCTCGTACATTATGGCGATGTTCTACTTGATATGCGACACCATTATTTCTCTATAAAATAGAGGTAATCAAAGGGGCCTTTTCACGTTTTAGTAAATTGACAAAATAAAAACAATTGTTTTAGATTTGCAGATATTCGTTTTAGTTGAGAGAAAACATAAATAATAAATAAAAAAATAAAAAAAATAAAAATAGCCATTATATGCAACTTTTGACGATGTAAATACCTGAAAATTATAAAGCGTTGCAACGCGAAACATTTGGAGAGTTCTGTTGGTGTAGTTATATTTTGTTAAACTACGAGGATTCAGGATTGCTTATATAAAGTATATAATACATCCTGCATAGTATGAGCACAGATGGCCGAGTGGTCTAAGTGGTAGACTTTTCACTCATAGGGTCAGTGGTACGAGCTCAGTTGAGGGTTACTTTTTTAAAAATTGTATTCTTGAATTTTTACTGGGGCTTTTTAGAGGTCATGTTTACATTTATCAATATAGAGCATTTAATGACAAACTTAAATACATGCCAAAATCTGTGAAAAGGCTCCTTTAAAGGGCGAAAAAACTTGCTGGAATAGATCTAATTGTGAACATCATGCGAAAATGAATAATCATCTATCTACTATCTTCGGATACTGTTGAACTCCCCTTTCGGGTATTTTAAACAGATCGCGCTGTCAGTGCAAGAAAAAGATTTATACCATATTTAAAATTAAAAGCAGCTGGTTCACAGATTTTCCTATTTGTGAACAGGGTCATGAAATGCTTTTACAATTGCAATTTTTTAAATGGTTTAAAAACAATTATACCGACTTGGCAAATATAAAATAAAATCAAAGTGCCGGTCGGAACCCTCAACTGATATCATCTACCACCTAAACAGCACTGCTTCTAAATGGAAGATTTTGTGCCCACGTGGCATTGACCTTTGACCCTAAAATCGCCTTTATCAAGGTGGCTGTTCTTCAAAGTGTATTCTTTTTTTTCCAATACTTAAATACAACGTTCATACTAAAAGTCTTCAAGGAACACGGAACTTGCGGATAACTGTTGACAACTCTTTATATATTGTCTAGTGCAACATAACCAGCGTTACAGCCACAGGGGGGACACATTATACTTTCATTCTGAAAGTAACCGTTTAATTTACCGACCTTCATTTGTTAACTTTTCAATAGTTAAACAAGTTGTTCAATTTGGTGCTAATTAATCGTATGATTTCCAAGACTTGCTAATAAAAGAATCATGGATGCTTGTCATTATAAAAAACATAACATCACCAAAAGTGTGCCAAAGTTTCACCACGCTTACAATTAAGTGGCCCAATGTCATGTCAAATCCCCCGCAGTTGTTACTAACAACATTATATCTTTATTATCAAAAGCAACTGCTGTCAACTAGCTACCAGCATTTAAATTAAAATTTGCTTTAACTTATCAATTTTTCGGTAAAATCTAAATATTAAAATTTGCAGGTATATGTAAAAAGTAACTGGTAAGTAAGACACAATTCTCAATCTACCACTCAAACTAAAGCCATGTACATGTAGTTCTGAAATAAAAAGCGAGTCCAAATATATGGTAGTCGTACCTCACAAACTGTTTATATTGTTTAGCCTTATATCTTTAAACCGTATTTGATGAAACACCAGCAGTGACTATACAAATTAATTAAAGTAACAATAATTTCTTTATCGGGACTTTCTCGCAATAAGCAAATGAAATTCAACTGAAAAGTTAAGTCAAAGCGTATATTTCTAGTAATACCAGTACAAGTGCAACCAAAATATCGAATACATTTATTTAACTTAATTATCAACATAAAATTGTTTTCATTTTTTATGTTCAATTCATTAACCTATTTTTCATAAAAAATATTATCATTCAACCTTAGAACGTTTTACATCTTTTTGCAATTCACCATGTTTTCTTTTCTCAGTCTGATCTACCTTCGTGTTCTGAATCAAAGAATCTTCACCAATCTCATAACTGTCAACAGAACAATCACCATTTTTCCCATGTTCTTCACCAGCACCAAGGTTTAAGTCTTTAAACTCTTTAGAACTCTTACACACTTGTTCCAAATTCTTGTCAACCTTTGCACCCTTGTTTTCATCCGATTCTGCACCCACACCTCTGACACTTCTGCCTGTATCCTCCCCATCTACACATGTCCAGCTCTCTATCATTGCCAGTCTTTTCTTCAGCACTTCCTCCAAGTCTTCAACTGTAGCTGCCACGCCCTCTGTCAGACTTTCTTTAGAGCCATCAGCGGGTTCAGTTTGTTTCACTTTCAAATACTTCTTTTTCGTGTCCGCTGCTTCAATGTGTGCTCCATACAGGCTCTCATAGAATGGCTTCATGTGGTATAGGAGATGTAATTGATTGGGCTTTATCTACAACAATATGATAGAACAATAAAATGCAAGTATTTTTCCTCTATGTATGTATTGAAACCAGTACTTTAAAAGCCTTTTGATGGAATATGCTTACCTATTACATAATTTCAGGCAATTTAATAATTTCAGTGCCCATATATGCAAATAATAAGGATATAGGAAATAATTGTAGTGTTAAAATAGCATGTTTTTATAAAGACATCCAGAACTATAGTAGTGTCAGAGCCACATTGTGCAGACTAACAATAAGACAGAAAAGCTTACCGTCATAAGATCGAATGCATAGCCAACGTTTTCTGTGAACAAGGCAGTGAATTTTGGTATGTTGGGCATTTTCTGCGAAAAATGGGTGAGCAGAGTGTACTTGGCAGCCATCTTCTTGCCAACTAGTATTGCCTCACTGGTTACACTGTAAACAGAAATGGAAAAGCTACTTACAAAAGGTGGATTTTTTTTAATATTTAAGATCTTCACCGGTAAGTGGCAACTTTTTGATTATGCACTGACCATAATACATTTATAAGCACTAAAGGTCAACTTTCTGGAAATCAAAAACTGCCAAGTTATTGTTCCCACAAAAGAATCAAGATGAACTGATTTAAATTATTTAAAGCAAAGAGGTTAAAATGACATCATTTTTTTTTTATAATTCAAGGGCCATAATTCAGATGCACTTCAGTTGATCTGGTTGGTTATCAAACTAGGGCAAATTATTTCGCCTACAAACATTATCACCAAGTTGTCACTCATATCAGTAACTTTTCAAACTTGGGCGAAATCTTATGCTCAATAACATTATCACAAAGTTTTTACTAATATCTGTAACACTTGCAATCACATTTTTGGTCTGACAAAAAAAATGGAATAACGTGCATTAACACCACATGTCAAGACCCTCGTTCCAAATACATGTACTGAGTTTTATCAGTCTATCATACGTATTTTTTTAGTTATTGTGGGATCCAGATTTTTCTTATTAACAGACAGACTGACATAATTTTGGACAAAACTGAATTAGAAAGCATATGTCTCATATTGTCTTCTATACACATATGCCACTCTATAAAAACATCAAGTTTTTATTAACCTAGCTTACATTCTTGTTGAGGTATCGCAGGATACAGAATTTAGTTTTCAATTATTTCTGTACCTATAGCATCGGTGACCGAGGCAACCTCAATTTTTGTCAGACGAAAAAAACACAACTGACATAATGTGGATACATGTATTGATCATCTGTCTTTTTATCTACATTCCACTTTCATTAATCTAGCTTAAGAACATTTTCAATTATTTCAAGATCCGGACTTTAGTTTGTTATTATTTCTGTAGCCATACAAACTGCAATTAAAACCTACTTACAACAAACTTTTTGACTTATACCTTTGGACGCACACACAAATAACCAGAAGGACAAAGAGACGCATCGGAGATGCAACTTAAGTTCCCCCCAGTTACCCCGCCGACCGGGTTGGGGAGAACTAACCAGCTGCTTGCAAGGATACATACCAATGATGCTTTTTCAAAGCATGGTCAATTTCGACATCGTTAAATGTGGCTTCATGGATCAATATATCACAATTCCTGCCTGAAAAGAAACAAACATATCCTAATTTAAGGATAATTAAAAACAAGAGAACCGCATAACGGGTGCCAAGCTCGGCTGCGGGTGCATTTTTAAAGAAATGAAAGTTTGTCAGAATTTGTTTTAGAGGTCACAGTGACCTTGACCTTTGACCTAGTGACCGAAATACGGGTGTGGCATATAGAACTCATCAAGGTGCAGCTACATATGAAGTTTCAAAGTTGTAGGTGAAAGCACTTTGATTTTAGAGCCAATGTTCAAAACCTTGACAAAATGTTAAGGTTTTAGCACAAAACGGATGGCAGACAACACGACAACGGATACGACACAACACGACGAGCTGGCTATGACAATACCTCGGGTTTTCTCCGAAAACAGCCGAGCTAAAAAAGATCCAAACATATGAAAATTTACTGGTTAGATTAAACCAGTCTGATAAAGCATGGCATGTACACGATATGTGCAAATCTAAAACAAAATAATCAATTTGCTTATAATCTGTATATTTAAAGATTCAGTTTCTTTTTTTATTCAAATGATATTATAATTTTGATGCCACTGCTTATGTTGCTGCTACTTCTTACCTTACTCATACTGGCACTACCGGTACTTCTGTACTTTTACTTAAGTAAATTAAATTAAATTGTTGCTACTTTTACCACTGAATTCACAATTCTGCTGTTTCAATTGACACCTTTCCCCCCATCAGAATCAAAGTGAAAATGGCTTTTGCAACCAGCATAAAACCAGAACAGCATGCGAGTTTTATGCTGTTTGCTGCTCATCAATATCTAAGGGTTGGAAATAAAGCCTTAAACAAGAGATGTGTTTGTCAGAAACATAATGCCCCCTAATAGCCCACTTTGAATTTATTTTTTAAACCTATGACCTTGAAGGATGACCTTGACCTTTCACCACTCAAAATGTGCAGCTCCGCCAGATTCACATGCATGCCAAATATCAAGTTGCTACGTTCTATATTGCAAAAGTTATGAAGAAGGTTAAAATTTTGGTTAAAGTTTTGGGACACACTAACGGACACATACAATGACAGACAGGTTAAAAAAAATATACCACCGGTCTTTCGATCCGGGGGCATGAACATTGAATCTAGTAAAAAAGGTGTGAAATTTAATATAACTTTCTAATGGACTAAACCTGTGTACAAATTCGTATCTTAGTGGTAAAGGGTTAATAATTGGATACCGTAAAAATGAAATAAGGTGTCGGTAAACACCAGGAGTATTGAAAACAACACCAACCTGCCTTCACCAGAGTCTCACATGGCATGGTATCTCCGGAGTAAACCAACTTCCAGCCATCATTGTGTTGCATAACAAGTCCCGCAGATGACTTTGTGTGCAATACCTGGCATAGCTGTAGCTGTGAAACCAAGAATTCCAATTGGAACTATATTCAGATACATGTTATTGTTAAAATCAATGATTCAAAAGGGAGGCCCCTCCCCTCAACTCACATCCATGTTATGTTAATAAGAAATAAAACAAAATGTCCAGCATACCCGGATTATTTCCTAACATTTGATCACTTTTGCCCATTTGTGTACTTTTAATACTTCTTGTATAGTGAACATAGGTTTTTCTTACAAAAGCTAGGAGCTTTGCACAAATTGTATGTGCAATGGGCTGGACGGCTCATTCCGACTCATATCCCTGCATGCCATCATATTCAAGCTAAATAACATTTGCAAGTTTTTTTTATATTGTTCAATATAAAGCATTTCCAGCCTGCTTATACACCTCCTTGTACAAAGATAACTCTTTTTCACAATACAATGAACTGAACACATTTAGCAGGATTTTACGGGACGCAATATTCTGCTTCAAATACGCATAAAATGCCAGTCAGGACCCATAATATTTGTTAATTTGCGTTCCATGGGACGCAAATCATTTTAACGTATTGGTTCTCGTAATATCAACAAGAAACTCTGAAAGACAACTGCAGTACATAATGTTCTAGAAGGATGTGCGAGTTGTCTCGCTTGTTGATTTATCGAACAATGGTATTATCGCGCACCTGCTGTTGCTTGGTGCAAAGTCCCGAATTGAGATTACATTGCGTAAATGTAAGCTATTTATGTCCAGAGCTCCAGATAAGGGCCGTACAGCCGTAAATACGCCTTTTTCATGAAGATTTACGCATTTATTTTTATAAACTGGATGTACAATTACGACACTAATATCCATTTTACGCATTTACGAAAAAAATCTTGCCGTTCCGATACGTCTGCGTCGGCGCGGTGTGATTTGTTGATTTCTAACCTAACGGCGCTTTTCGTTAATTTAATCAATTTAGATAAATTACCGAAAAGTTGTAGACTGGATTCATATATATTATTGTCTATTCTGTCGCGTGATTTCCTGTAACTTGTAAATCCGTCAAAAACGATATGTCTGCGCGCAATTGAATGCCGGCTTAACCGAAAGCGGCTCAAAACAACACTTTGTTGTCATATAATGACTACATACGGCGTCTTCAAACCATCCTGATATTAAATCTGTAAACCCAGAAAAAGACATTGTCGCCCCGATATTAAACGATTTGATTGCATCGGTGGCGTAAAACGTTAGAAAAAAACGATGGGAAACGGATGAGAAAGTGAAATAAGTGTTCATTTACTTAGCTTACTAGTTGGCTTGTGTTTTCTTGTCAAGAAAAATGAAGAAATAGTATTAGTCATGAGTTTTAATGTGTAGTTGTATTAGCATCATTATTCAGAATGGAAAACCTAATACAGTAACTGTTTAAGAAGCTACATATATTTATTATAATTGCTGCAAATGTTTCTGTAAAGTCAGTAATACACCCTTCAATATTCAAGAACATGGGTAGTACAGTACTACCTGTATTTTTGGATATGGTAGCACAGGTACTAATTGATTTTAAGCGTTACTCCTTTTCTTTCTGTCAGTGGCAGAACCGTTACTTATTTCACAAATCCTTATCTGGAGCTCTGTATGTCGCTATGAAAGAAAAGCTTACTGAGGTTACGATAGTTTATTATCTAGCAAGCAAAATTAAACTATACAAATAAATACAATCTTTAATTGTATATGTGTGTGTTATATCTCGGCTATTGTTTACGTAAATAATCAATTACTATACTTTTAACTGATTGACTTTGACACTGTGCAGCCAGCATATTTATTGGGACCACCATTTTTATTGACAGGACCCCTGAAAATTACCCTGCTACATGTATTATCAAATTGAATTTATAAAATTGACCATAATACATACAACACCAAGCAGGTCCGAAATACAATTTTAAATGTGACATTCCCAATATCCAATGCAATGATGCCAACTTAGGTAGCAAGCTTATGTTTGATTAAACCAGACATATATACCATGGGCATATTTTAATTCACAAGATATTTAACAATGATGTTGGTAGCTTTGAACATTAAAAAGTTATTAATGATCAACACTTACATCAGTCAAGTAAAGCCTCGTCTTGACTTGTTGTAACAAGTCTTCCCGTGCAGCGTGGTTTGCATTGAGTAAAACGCTGTGGGGGATGAACCTGCAGAAAAGACTCTCATGTATCTGTTTGCACTTGTTTACAACCATCTACTTGTATAAAATAAAATATAAAAAAATACTAACCATTATAAATTTATGTTGCAAATAAATATGACAAGATTTGTGAACCATTCTTTAAAATATTTGAAATCCCTACAAAAAGTTACTTTAATTGTAAGCAAGATGATAATCATCCTCATCATCAACACAATATGCATCCTCATCTGTATCATCCTCCTCTTCATCTGCATCCTCATCACTATCACCATTATCATAACTTTAATACCCATCATCACCATACTTATTATCAACTTTTTTTACTTCCTCATTATCACAAACATCAACAGCATCTTTATATACCTCTTCATTATCATCCTCTTTTTCTTCATCATAATAAAATTATGATCTGAAAAATCCTCATCGCAAGTTATAACAAGAGCTGTCTCCATAGGATGATATATGCTCCCGATGAACGCTTTGATAGAAGTTATGAGCGTTTTTCGAAACCTATACCAAGATTTCGAAACCTAAACGCGGACCCTAATTTCAAGGTCAAGGTTAAAGGGGTCAAAATGTGTGTGCGTATGGAAAGGCCGTGTCTTTATACACATGCATACCAAATATGAATGTTACATCTGAAGCGACATTTAAGTTATGAGCATTTTTCGAAACCTAAACACAAAATGTGACTGACAGACAGACGGACTGACAAACAGACGGACAGTGCAATCATTATATGCCCTCCTTCGGGGGCATGAAAACAAACAAAAGCATACAATAAACTGTAACCCATTAATGTAAATTACAGCTCAAATTAGTGAAACGTTCACCAAATTGGACACTCAATTTTACCCTTAACATACTCGAAGTCTTGTGAAATGTCGAGGACATGCTTGGAATAGAGTCGTATCCAGTTGATGAGGAAGTAGGGAGCCAGCAGCAAGGGTCGCTGTCTAACTCCCGAATCTTGTGCACGAGTTTCACGAATCGCTCTCAAAATGGAGAACAATCCCTGCCAATAGAATAGTATAATGTACCGCAGTAAAAAAGAAAGATTAGAGAAAGAATCAAATTAAAGTCTTCATGGGCAGTGATAAGACTATAGCCTTCAGGATACATGTACATATGACAGAAGCATTTGGTTTATTGATAACTATGTTTAAATATCATTTTAGAAAACATCATCAAAGAAATCATCATAAAAGCCAAAATGCTCAGAATTCCTTTATCAGCAAGCCCTACTTGCCAAAATGGGTCAAAAGGCACGAAATCTGTATTAAAAGAGAATGAGTTACCACATCACAAGACTAAACTTTGCATATCTTTTCAACAATGTCGGCCAACCCTAACCAAGAACATTATAGCCTTACCCCATGGTGGTCGAAGTGCAGATGTGACACAAAGATAGCTTTGGTTTGCGCAAGAATCATATTGGTTCTCTCCCTTCCGTACATGGTTATCATCTGATGGAGAGTGCCCTCACCACAGTCTAACAACATGTACTCATTCTGTCTGAAAACATCAAAAGGTGGTGTTTATTATAGACTATAGTCGTGGAAAATCACACAACTCTGAATTCTGGCCAGAGACTGCTTACAAAAGGATGACAATGAAATGGAATAGACTTACTGAAGTCAGGTAATTACAGAACATTTATAACATTAACCCATTTATGCCTAGCGTCTAGAAAAAAGGATTTGGCAAACAGCGTAGACCCAGATGAGACGCCACATGATGCGGCATCTCATCAGGTTCTGCGCTGTTTGCTTAAAGGAATTTCAATAAGAATTATTTTAAATATAGAAATAAATATACTAGACATCCCTTATTTTGGAAATAAATTGATCCAATTTAGAAGGATGGGAGAGTCCACTAGGCCTAAATGTGTTAAACATGAGTAGGTTTTATGAATATTTCATAATCTTGCACCTTGGAGCACATGGTGTGAACCCATTGGATGAGGATTCTATTCTATTAAGAATATTAATGCATTCAAATTTCTACTCAAACACTTTATGCATTGTTTAAACAATCGAACATACATTCAAAAGTGAATTATCATCTATATTGGAAACAAATTGAGTCGCGTTCTGAGAAAACTGGGCATAATGCTTGTGCGTAAAGTGCCATCCCAGATTAGCCTGTGCAGTCCACACAGTCTAATCAGGACACTTTCCACCTAAACTTGATTTTCGGTAAGGAGGGACTTCCTTTAAACTAAAAATACCATAAAAGCGTTAAGTGTCGTCCCTGTTAGCCTGTGCAGACTGCACAGGCTAATCTGGGACAACACTTTACGCACATGCATTATGTCCAGTTTTCTCAGAAGACGACTCAATTATAGTTTTTTCAACAGTTTCAATAGCAGTCAGCCCATGGCTGCTTATGATCATAGGGTACCTTAAAGTAACAAGGATTCCTGATGCCCCTCTTTTTTGTGACGGTTTCGCAGACCCCGTGCCAATAAATGTTATCTCTGGATAGTCTTTATCAAATATAGGCGCTGTAGGGATGGGAAATATTAATGTGTATATTCATTCTTATTGTAAACCTTTCATCTACAAAGAAATTGGCATAAACAAATTGTCATTCACAAGCGACTAAAAATTTAAAGCCTTTTGGCTTATCAATATTTTCCAAATAATATACCAATATGTTTGTTATGCTAATTAGATAAATAACATTTGTTCCAAGAATACAATTAACCCTCTCCCACTCATAAGGTGAAAATGGCTATGTGCAAACAGCATAACACCAGAACAGCCTGCAAGTACAGGGTTTTTTTGCCCGATTTTATAGCCGAAATTTGGCTATGTTCCCAATCCCAAAAAGTATACTTTTTCCCAAAATGTTGCTAAAAATTCCCAATTGCCAAAAAAAAAACAATTTTTTTTTTATATTTTTTTTTTAGAAAGAAGTCTTATGTGTATTTTATCTCAATTTTAATTCAATTACATCTAACAAAGTATTATATGATTTTTTTCTTTTAATTTGAATGATTATAAAGAGTTAAATCAAATTTAGTATTTCCCTAATCAGTGGACTTTTCGTGTGAAAAAAAAGGCTAATGAATTTATTTTCCCAATTTCATGAAAATGCTGATAAAATTCTTAATTCCAAAGCCATGGGCTATCTCCCCAAAAAGTGGAAACAAGAGGGCCATGATGGCCCTGAATCGCTCACCTGACTCATTAAGATCAGATGAAAACTATGACCTCTATTGTCTACACAATGTTTTTCTATGATTTGACCTAGTGACCTAGTTCCTGACTCTAGATGACCCAAATACAATCCCAATCCAGATTTCATCAAGATAAACATTCTGACCACAGTTCATAAATATTGGATGAAAACTGTGACCTCTATTGTCAACACAAGGTTTTTCTATTTATTTGACCTAGATTTTTACCCCAGACGACCCAAATACAATCCCACCCAGATTTCATCAAGAATTCTGACCAAATTTCATAAAGGTTGGATGAAAACTGTGATCTCTAATGTCTACACAAGGTTATTCTATTATTTGACCTAGTGACCTAGTTTTTGACCCCAGATGACCCCAATAAAATCCCAACCCAGATTTCATCAAGATAAACATTCTGATCAAATTTCATAAAGATTGGATGAAAACTGTGACCTCTATTGTCTACAGAAGGTTGTTCTATTATTTGACCTAGTGACCTTGTTTTTGACCCCAGATGACCCAAATACAATCCCAAACCGGATTTCATCAAGATAAACATTTTGACCAAATTTCATCAAGATTGGATGCAAACTGTGACCTCTACTGTCTACACAAACAAATTGTTGACGGACGGACGCACGGACACACGCAGGCACGCACAACGGACGCTGGACATCACACGATCACATAAGCTCACTGTGTCACTTCATGACAGGTGACCTAAAAATATGTGTCGGAGATAAACATGAACAGTTGTGGTTAAAATCCCATAGAAACAAGGGCTGTTTGTAAAACATGCATGCCCCCCTATATGGGCTATAAGTTGTAGTAGCAGCCATTGTGTGAATACGTTTTTTGTCACTGTGAATGGTGGTGGTGGTGGTGGTGGTGGTGGTGGTGGTGTAGTAGTAGTAGTAGTAGTAGTAGTAGTAGTAGTAGTAGTAGTAATAGTAGTTGTAGTAGTAGTTGTAGTAGTAGTAGTAGTAGTAGTAGTAGTAGTAGAAGTAGTAGTAGTAGTAGTAGTAGAAGTAGTAGTAGAAGTAGTAGTAGTAGTAGTAGTAGTAGTAGTGGTAGTAGTAGTAGTAGTAGTAGTAGTGGTAAAAGTAGTAGTAGTAGTGGCAGTAGTAGTAGAAGTAGTAATAGTAGATGTGGTGGTGGTGGTGGTGGTGGTGGTGGTGGTAGTAGTACTAGTAGTAGTAGTACTAGTAGTAGTAGTAGTAGTAGTAGTAGTAGTAGTAGTAGTAGTAGTAGTAGTAGTGGTAGTAGTAGTAGAAGTAGTAGTAGTAGTAGTAATAGTAGAAGTAGTAGTAGTAGTAGTAGTAGTAGTAGTAGTAGTAGTAGCAGTAGCAGTAGCAGTAGCAGCATTACAAGACCAATACTTAAGAATGATCAAATGGGAAAAGGTAACATAGCACCAGCAGTAAATATGGGGCTCATTTACAGGTCAGATTTGGAATCTCTGCTGTAAAATGAGATTTTGAATGAATTAAAGGGAGGCAAATCTGTAATAAAAAGAACATGCATAAACCGTAGTTGTTTCCCTTGTTTGAACCATGCTAAATCCTTACAAGTTTGGAAAGAATTGGATGAAAAATTTGGACTTTATTGCATAAACACCATTTTCTCAATTCAAGGGGAGGTAATTCTGTACTTCATGGACCAATAATGCTCATTTTTTTGTAGGGTTCGTGTCCTCATTGATATAAAGACACTGTGCAAATTTGGAAAGGATCGGACAAAAAATGTGGAAGATTTTTGAAAGTTTTCACAACATAGGCAAAAACGAATAAACATGCAAAGTTCAACGAGCTCCTGCGGCCATGTTTTTTGACGAATCAAATTTCTTTGAACAACTTTTTCAGGGGAGCCCTCAAAGGTCATCCCTGTGAAATTTTTTGAAAATCTGATGAGCGGTTTCTGACAAGAAGATTTTTTAAGGTTTTTACCATATATGGTCATGGCGGCCATCTTGGTTATGTGATCAATTTTTTTTTAACAATTCTTTTGTCCCATGACCTAGGGATGCTCCACATGAAATTTAGTTGAAATTGGCTCAATGGTTTAGTAGAAGAAGATGTTTACAAATTGTTTACGGACGGACGGACGCCGGACGCTGAGTGATCACAATAGCTCACCTCGAGCTATCGCTCAGGTGAGCTAAAAAAACCCTGAAGTAACTCGCAGTCTGTTCAGGTTTATACTATTTACTGCTCATCGGTATCTATTGTTTAGCAATGAAGCCTTAAAAACTTGAACATAGTAAGAAAGGTCTTAATTAAATTTAACTTTCTAAGGGCCTACAAAGGCATCAAAATACGTATCTATGTGGTAAAGAGTTAAAAAATAATTGCTAAAATTGTGTTTCCTCCTGTTCATGGTATCATGCAGAATTGCAGACACGTTACTAAAAGATTCGTTAAAAAAATGATCCATATGAAGAATAAGATCGAGAGGTTTGAATATTCTAAAATTAAACAAGGGACAAAATTGTCACAAAACCAGATTTTCATTGTGAAAAAAAAATCTGATAAAGGGATAAAACTCAAAATGAACTTTTGAAATGAACAAACAAAATAAACCCCCTTTGTAAGTTTGTTTAAAAAAAAATAAATCTATTTTTAGTCGTGGCGACCTTGACATTGGAGATATTGACGTGATTCTTTCGTGCGACACACCGTACCATGATGGTGAACAAATGTGCCAAATGATTTTAAAATATCACAATAAATGACATAGTTATGGCCAGGACAAGCTCATTTATGGCCATTTTTGACCTTTGAACTCAAAGTGTGACCTTGACCTTGGAGATATCGACGTAATTGTTTCGCGCGACACACCGTCCAATGATGGTGAACAAATGTGCCAAATAATTTTAAAAGATGACAATGAACGACATAGTTATGGCCCGGACAAGCTTGTTCCGCCAGCCCGCCAGCCAGCCAGCCAGCCAGCCAGCCAGCCCGCCAGCCAGCCAGCCAGCCCGCCCGCATTCGCCAATCTAATAACCAGTTTTTTTCCTTCGGAAAACCTGGTTAAATCTTGTAAGTTAAAGCTTAACTTTGTAACTTGAACATCATTGTAACATCATCATGATCTGCCAACAATAATTCTAAAGGGAACACTAAGTCAGATTGGTATACAACAAAGTTTCTTCTGAGGCTTAGCACACAAGAAAAGCATTATTATTACAACACAATGACTTCATATTTAACGATTTCTTGTAAGTTGTAGAGAGTTCTGACCTTACGACACAAGTAAAGAGTTTCACTTTGATTTTATTTAACTCTTCCAGTGCTGGAACCGAATTTTGAAAGCCTTTGCAAGAAGTTTGGATCCAGATGAGACGCCACAGAACGTGATGTCTCATCAAGATTCAAACTGTTTGCTATTCTGATAGTATTCTTTGAAAAAAAATCAAAGAAAATGCTAATTATAGAAATTCAGCAGGCGACATTTTTGCAGACGACAACTTTCCCACCATACAAAGGGTTAATGATGCGCTAAAATACCTTGCACACATACCTGCATCACCATTCTTCAGCTTAAGCTTAAACCTTTCCATCGCTTTGTCCACCCATTCCTTGCTGTGTTCTTCTTTACTGCTGCCGCCAGACCTGTTCAGCTTTCGGACGTCTTCCATAATCTTCTCTTTCGCCACCTCCATTGCCTTGCCTGCATGGAACTGTGGAATCTGATCACTGCATTGGAATAGGTGGCATGAATTAATTTTGTGAGCGTCTGTGAAATTTGGTCAATGCATTGGAATGGGTGGCATGAATTTATTTTGTGAGCATCAAACTGTGGAATCCAGTCACTGCATATGAATGGGTGGCATGAATTCATTCAGTGACTTTTTGTTTGAAAAGTTTCATGTTAAGCACAAAAATTTGGTAAATTAGTTGTGAAAAGTATCAAAATTGTTAAAGCCAGAATCATTCAGTTTTGAATAATGTCAAGTCTTCAAACATTTTAAGATTGATCTATTTATATTTTATTCTCTTCACTTCTTTTATTATCATATCGGACATTTTTTGTGTATTCACTAACTTTCAAAAGAGAAGACACTATTTGGGGAAAATGTAAGATTTTTTGTCTGAGGGAAACTGCCTTTAAATGGAACTACAATAAACAAAACAAAATTAACTGTCATTAGATTTAATAATGTATGGGCCTTTGATTTTAATAAAGCAAAAAGATTATACACCTTAAAATCCACTTCAATCAAGATTCGAGTTGATAAACTATAGTCTGCATAGTGTTTAATGATTTCACATAGCTGTAGCATCGAATCAATTTACTTTGAATCCTTCATCAAAAATAAAGGTGAATTAGTCTCCATTATACTCTTATCCCCTGGTTAAATGAGAATTTCAAAGCAGAGTGCCCATTGAAAAACACGTGCGATCATATATTGCACATACCAATGAAATCCCTTCGAACTATACGGCATCATCATGTAATTCAAATGGTAGCAACCATATACAGTGTTGGCGTCCTGTGCTATATCCGGTCTTATGAACGAGTACCCACGAGGTAGGGGGAATATATCTCCGTGAATGTGGTTACGTATGCCACATGCGTTGTGAAGTTCAGGAAGGTAGCTCATCTCGGCAGCTTCATTGAGAATCAGGTGACGACAGTCGTAGCTTTATAATAAATGACCCGGTAAGTGTAAAGACCCTTAAGAAATATAAATAAATACACAAAATTGCACTAAATGCAGAAAGCATTAATAAATATTTCATAAGTTTTATTTTCTTTTCATTTTAATATAGACATGGGCCTCAGGATGCAATATTTATTGTACACATCAACTACCAATGGTAAATAATAGCTAACAAGCAAATTCGTTGAATTGATATCCCCCTTCAATATGCTTCTGGACACAAAAGTGTTATATTTGACACTCAAAAAAGCATTTTTTCGAGATACAAAGGGCCATAACTCCTTTATTATCCAATGGTGTACAATGCCATTTGGCGTGCATCATCCTCTTATCCATATATATATATATATACTCATACCAAGTTTCAATGCAATCCGCCAAAGCACTTCCAAGATATGGCTCCGGACACAAAAAAGCATTTTTCCAAGATACAAAGGGCCATAACTCTGTTATTAACAGATGGTGTACAATGCCATTAGGCGTACATCATCCTCTTATCCATATATATATACTCATACCAAGTTTATTTGAAATCCGCCAAAGCACTTCCAAGATATGGCTCCGGACACAAAAGTGCCAGACGGACAGATGGACGGACGGACAACACCAAAACAATAACCCTCCGCCTATTGCGGGGGATAATTAGTTAAACAAAGGCAAATAATTCAACAAAACAGTATAGTTCAAAATCACATTATAAACATACAAACATTTGATACACATCCCCAATTACCGTTTCATGAAGGTCTGGTATCTGGGGTCGTCAATGATGCTCTGTGGAGTGATGTGCACAATGATATCAGGTGAGGGAAGGTTGTGAAGGGGGGAGGTCAACAGGGAAGTCAGGTAGGCCTCACAAGGCACTTCCAACACTGAAAAGGAAATGATTTGCGCGTTTACATACAGGATAGATGAAAGTTTGAGCATACTCAAACTAGAGCTTTGTCACAGGCGTGACAAATACCCCCACATGCTGCATTGACACAGAATATTTGCATGTTGTCTTCATAAAAAACAGCGGACACCATGCTCAATGTTTAAAACGCACTAAGTGAACCCGTGACCTAGTTTTTGACCTGCCATAACCCTTGTTTGAACTTGACCTACACATCATCTAGATACAACTTATGACCAAGTTTGGTGAAGCTTGGATGAAAATTACTTGAATTAGAGAGCGGACACCATGCTCAATGTTTAAAATGCACTTAGTGACCCCTTGACTTAGTTTTTAACCTGGCATGACCTTTCTTCGAACTTGACCTAGACATCATCAAGATACAACATCTCACCATGTTTGGTGAAGATCGGATGAAAACAACTTGAATTAGAGAGCGGACACTTAATACGGACCGACCTACCGACAAACTGATCGACCGACAGACAAGCTAACTCCTATATACCCCCCTAAACTTCTTTTGTGGGGGTATATTTAACTATGTATATATCTCATGAAGGAATGTGATGTTGTACTGCTTGACACCAAACCCTTGATTTGCTTCAGTAATATGGCATACTAATTTTATTTCAATACATGTAGTGATCATAGACAAATAAGTAAATATATATTTCTGATAACAAGTAAATAAAAAACATATATTTAATATAAATTTGACTTTTTCTTTTGTTTTGTTTGCGTAGCTTTTACCAGCATTTTGCTTTGATTCTTTCAAAAGGATTTCACTGACAGATTTTGCATAACATTTTCTCATAACATGACTACATCAAAATATGACATCATTTTATATTGTCATAATATGAGTTACTCGCAGACTGTTCTGGTTTTTGGGTGTTTGCACATAGCCATTTACACTTTGCTTCTGAGTGGGAAAGTGTTAAACATGCACTACAAAGTATCCTTGCTTACCTATCAGTGGTCCCAAAACTGGCCCCTCTTCTTGAATAATATCTTTAGGCTCCAGCTAAAAAACACAAGCAAATGATGTGTGTAAAGTTAAAACAGTTATGCCTGCTTAAGTTTGAAAGCAAACTTGAAAACAAATTGTGTTATGAAGGTTCAATGACTGAAAATTTGAGCCATTAAAAAAAGCAAATTTGAAATAATTTATTCTAGGAACTGGGCTTTTTCATACCCACAGCTTTTGGTCAATTAAATCAATAGTTTAACCTGAGACCTTGTAATAGATTGGTTATGAAGACGACTACTGAGATAAAGTAAGATTTCAAGCTTCATAACTTAACAGTTCCTTCTTATATTGGTCTCATGGCATGTTGAATTTAATGAAGATTTACATGTATTAAGCTTTTAATGACATTAAGTACAAAGGCTATTGACAAACCTGTCTACCATCCGGCAGGGTGACTGACCTGCCCTTAACTAGCTCCCCTACCCAGGGTCCACTGAAAGACAAACAGTAAATCAAGTGGTTAACAAATAACTATTACATGTAGATACATATTTACCATCCTGACGGCTACCTACAAATTGCATATGAACTGCAGCCAAATGCATGACAATAAATACAGTGAAGGGCAGTATTTTATGTTATTTATATTGTTAAATCATTTTTCAAATTTTAGCTGGTGAAGACTGTTTACTGAAAATAGTGACAGGTCCATATGCGCGTTTATGCCTCTTTACTATATGTAGAAGCATTTTCAGGACACTAACCAGCCATGTAAACAACAAAGGATAAAACTGTGTGAGAAACCATATAACATGTATACAGAAATTGACACATGCCCAATTGAAAATGATTTGACATGCACTGGTATTAAGTCATTTTAAATCCAGGGAAGATATATTACAGAACATCATGGTTGGACTTCAAAGTATTGCTTTTAGGGTACTCAGTGTTCAAATTTGAAACAACAAGAGCTGTCACGATAGGACGACATGTGCCCCCTATAAAAGCTTTGGTAGAAGTTATGAGCATTTTTCTAACCTAACACAGATTTCAAAACCTAAACGCGGACCCTAAGTTCAAGGTCAATGTCAGAGGGGTCAAATTTTTTGTGCGTATGGAAAGGCCTTGTCCATATACACATGCATACCAAATATGAAGGTTATATCTCAAGGGACATATAAGTTATGAGCATTTTTCAAAACCTAAACGCAAAAGTGTGAAGGAAGGACAAACAGACAGACAGACAGACGGACAGTGCAATCACTATATGCCCACCTTAGGGGGCATAAAAATGACATAATTTGCACAAATGAATAAATGTACTCAAATTATCAACTACATATATTTAATTAAGATTACTTTTTTTTTAGTTCAGTATGTACAAGTTTTGAAACTCAACACAATATCATAGGTGAGTCTTACATATAAAAATGTTGTGAACTCACCTTTGGATTTTGAGAGCCTCCAGTTTGTGTCTATCCACCTTGGGTGCAGTCTCCTTGAACTGAAAATACCAGACTCTAAACTGGCTGTGTGTGAACAGGAGTTTTGCTAGCGCATCTAAACATGTGTTTTACAGACCCATTCCCAAAGCGAAATTGAACAAAAATCCCATGAAAAGAAATTCTACTTTAATTTCCTTTAATTTTTTTAAAGAAGTGTCTTATGATTACCGGTATTGTTTCTCACTTTTATTTTAATTACATCTTACAAAGTTAATAACTATAATGTACACAATATTTGTCTTATGTCAATAATTATTTAGTTATTTAAAATTAGTTTTTCCGAAATATGTTGACTTTTGTGCGAAAAATTTGTAATCCCCTAATTGCATTTTTCTAAAATGGCCATGAAAAACCTGGTAGAAAAATAATTTGAAGATTTATACCGGTCACATCATGTACACATAAAGATACATTAATAAGCAATGTTTTTTTAAAAAAATTATTTAATTAAATTGCGGTACCATTTAAAGTATCAACTGTCAATAATGAAATTAAAAATTAAAGAAATAAATAACAGAAACAAATCAGCCATTGTTATTTAACAAGAGCTGTCAGAGGACATCGCGCTTGACCTTTCGAGTGCTTGACAGTATAACCATGTTGGTTAGTTAGCCATGATGGGGAAATTATTCATATTCAATAATTTATTAGACGATCTTTCAAAAATAAAAAAAGTTTTTTTTTTTTTCCTTTTTATTTTTTTTTTTTGGGGGGGGGGGGGTGGGGGTAGGGGGGTTGAGAGGGGGGTATAATGTGGGCTGTGGTCATTTATGAGACAATCTTTCAAAAAGGAAAAAAAATTGGGGGGGGGGGGTAGGGGGGGGGTTGAGAGGGGGTATTATGTGGGGTGTGGTCATTTATTAGGTGATCTTTCAAAAATAAAAAAAGGAAAAAAAAATGGGGGGGGGGAGGTGGGGGGGGCAGAGATTCTGGGTTGGGGCGTGGGGTATTGTTTGGGTGGAATCCATTGTGGTATTCAGGTAAGTGTTGTTTTGTCAAAGTATTAATAAAATCTGATCATAAATAAAGAAGTCTTGGCAATTTAAGCAAAATGTTCAATTATCTAAGTATACAAGGGACCATAATTCTGTCAAAATGCTTGATACAGTTGTCTGCTCTTGTTTATAGGTTGGGGTCATGTTGGTAAACAAGTATGCAAAATATGAAAGCAATATGTCAAGGGACATTGGAAATGTTTGGGGTAGTACGCAAACTTTAACATAGATTTATCAATAATATGCACATTCTAAGTATATAAGGGGAAATAATTATGTCAAAATGCTTGATACAGTGGTCTGCTCTTGTTTATAGGTTGGGGTCATGTTGGTCAACAAGTATGCAAAATATAAAACCAATTTGTCAAGGGACAATGAAAATAATTGGGGTAGTACGAAAACTTTAACATTTGCACACTAACTGAAACGGAAACGCCGACGCCGGGGTGAGTAGGATAGCTCCACTATATATATTTCATATATAATAGTCCAGCTAAAAATGTATTATCAACTCAATTGTTTTTATTGTTATTCATTAAAAATTCCCAGGAAAGTACAAGCTTTTTATAAAATAACAATTCCTTAGCAAAATGTCATACCTTGACAATATAAGCCATTGTCATATGTTTAGCTTGCTCAATCTCATCTTCCTCATTAATGTCAGCTCTGTTCCTATGCATGTTCTCAATATTGCCATCATAACGCTCGTCATATAGAGACACATATTCCACTGTCACTTGAGCATCTTCGTATGACTTGTGTGGCAAACCACGCCATTCTGAGGTATAACATTTTAAGGTTCTAAATGTGATTTAAAAAAAAATGAAAACAGGTCATTCAGTTTGTCAATAAAAGTTCATCCTGTTGACATCAATGATTGAATTTGACAAGCATTCTGTAACACAAGAAGACAAGCAAGGAGTTTATAGTAGGAATGAAAACCGTGTAATTCACTGAAAATGTTTCATGTTTTTTGAGTGACCTAAAACCCTTCTTTAACACAAGAGAATGTGGTATTTTATGAGGGACACAATCAATGTCGTACAAATAGAATATACTTAATTGAATTATAAGGAAGAAAATAAAACACAGTTTGTTAGACAAGACACTTTTAAGGAATATCTAAGTAAGTATGGCATACACTTGGTAATAAAACGTTTGTGAAAAAATCATTTGTGAAACAACTAAACTAACAAGAATATCAGTGAAACTGATGGATGCTCCCCGATGATGCACTTTGTCAATCTATGTGTTAATAACCACCTAAAAAAATCTATTATTAGCCTCGGTGACCTTGACCCCAGTGACCTCAAACCTCATCAAAAGGTAGAGGTTTATGCAAGGTTCCTACATGCCAAATATGAAAGAGATCAGTAGAGAATTGAAGGTGCTATGAGAAACTGTAACAAAAGTGTGACAGAAAAATCTATTTTTAGCCTCGGTGACCTTGACCACAGTGACCTCAAACCTCATCAAAAGGTAGAGGTCCATGCAAGGTACCTACATGCCAAATATGAAAGAGATCGGTAAAGAATTGCAGGTGCTATGAGAAACTGTAACAAAAGTTGACGAAAAAATCTATAATTAGCCTCGGTGACCTTGACCCCAGTGACGTCAAACCTCATCAAAAGGTAGAGGTCCATGCAAGGTACCTACATGCCGAATAAGTAAGAGATCGGTAAAGTATTGAAGGCGCAATGAGAAATAGTAACAAAAAAAGAGTGACAGAAATCTATTAATAGCCTTGGTGACCTTGTCCCCAGTGACCTCAAACCTTAGAGGTCCATGCAAGGTACCTACATGCAAAATATGAAAGAGATTGGTAAAGTATTGAAGGCGCCATGAGAAACTGTAACAAAAATGTGATGGAAAATTCTATTATTAGCATCGGTGACCTTGACCCCAGTGACTTCAAACCTCATCAAAAGGTAGAGGTCTATGCAAGGCACCTACATGCCAAATATGAAAGAGATCAGTAAAGAATTGAAGGTGCTATGAGAAACTGTATCAAAAGTGTGACGGAAAAATCTATTATTAGCCTCAATGACCTTGACCCCAATGACCTCCAACCTCTTCAAAAGGTAGAGGTCCATGCAAGGTACCTACATGCCAAATATGAAAGGGATCGGTAAAGAATTAAAGGTGCTATGAGAAACTGTAACAAAAGTGTGACAGAAAAATCTATTATTAGCCTCGGTGACCTTGAACTTGACCCCAGTGACCTCAAACCTCATCAAAAGGTAGAGGTCCATGCAAGGTACCTACATGCTAAATATGAAAGAGATTGGTAAAGTATTGAAGGCGCTATGAGAAACGGTAACAAAATTGTGACGGAAAGAAGTAAGGAAGGATTAGGAAGGACAAACTGGCAACTATATGCTCCGCCGAAATATTATTTCGGGGAGCATAAAAATTCTGTTCCACAAGAGAACTTCTTAAACAAGGGACAAAATTGTCACAAAACCAGGTTTTCATTGGGAAAAAAAATCTGATAAAGGGAGAAAACTCAAACTGAACTTTTGAAATGAAAAAAAAAAATTAACCCCCTTTGTAATTTTTTTTTAAATCTATTTTTAGTCGTGGCGACCTTGACATTGGAGATATTGACGTGATTCTTTCGTGGGACACACCGTTCCATGATGGTGAACAAATGTGCCAAATGATTTTAAAATCTCACAATGAATGACATAGTTATGGCCAGGACAAGCTCATTTATGGCCATTTTTTACCTTTGAACTCAAAGTGTGACCTTGACCTTGGAGATATCGACGTAATTATTTCGTGCGACACACCGTCCAATGATGGTGAACAAATGTGCCAAATGATTTTAAAATCTGACGATGAACGACATAGTTATGGCTCGGACAAGCTCATTTATGGCCATTTTTGACCTTTGAACTCAAAGTGTGACCTTGACCTTGGAGATATCGACGTTATTATTTCGCGCGACACACCGTCCAATGATGGTGAACAAATGTGCCAAATGATTTTAAAATCTGACAATGAACGACATAGTTATGGCCCGGACAAGCTTATTCCGCCAGCCCGCCAGCCAGCCCGCCAGCATTCGCCAATCTAATAACCAGTTTTTTCCTTCGGAAAACCTGGTTAAAAACATGAACTATTCAATCATAAACAGACATACAAATCAAATATTTATTTAAAAGGTTTGCTCCAGATATCTGTTTAATTCAATAAGTATTTTACTTTCTGTTTAAAAATAAAAAAAATAATCTCCGGAATTTGGCATCAAATAGTTCACAGACGAATATACATGTACCATGGTCTGCTGTAAAACTCTAGTATGGTCAATAAATTGTGATAAATGTAGTACATCAACACTGCGTTACAAAGGATGAAAGTAATTTTCTTATATTTGATACAAAAGCAGTATATGCTAAAATAATAAATAGAGCATATTATTTTGTCTTTTTTGGGAGAAAACCATGAATTATTTTCTCAGTAAGGTGAGAAAATTAATATTTCCAAGAGCGCTTACGCGATATATATCTGAAGCACTGAATGGTGATATTTAAGTCGCATGTCATCCATGTCAAAAACCAAATAAATATGAAATGTAGCCACTAAGTTTCTACCTGACCATAGACAACCTATTCAAGAGCACCATGGAAGACCATAAACACATATTTAAATACATCCATAGACAGTAAAATGTTACTGTGATGATGTCGATATTTGGCTCTTAACAAGCTAGTGTATGCCCTCTCCTCAGATTTATTTAACACTTATGACTTATCTATTTTTGACATTTCACTTTGCTTTCCACTACTGTCCTTATTAAAGGCAGATTTTAGGAACAAAATATCATCGTTTGTCATGAAACTTCACATTGAACCCAAAATATCCAAATTAAGTTTCCATAACTGTACTTACCAATTCTTGCCCTTGGATCAGCATGTCCCTCTGAAAAGTGACTCAATAGGTCCAACACCTTCTCCTTGAAGAATATATCAATCCAGCTTTACTCATTTCAACTATCAGGTTATTCTGGCCATTTTAGGAAAAATGCAATGTTGGGATTGGGCATTTTTTGCGCCAAAAAGTCCACTGATTTGGGAAGATAAGAAAAAGATGTAATTTAAATAAAATTGAGATACAATAATCATAAGAAAATTCTAAAAAAATATACATTGTTTTGAATTGGATTTTTTTTTTCAAATTGTTTTTTGTTACCAATTTGCTTTGGGAATGGGTCAGTTTAACGGATCCGTAGATAAACCAGGAAAAGGCATGACTATCAACATTCTTCACATATATAAATATAGTTCAAGTTAGGAATCAACCAATAAATGTAAATTAATAAAAAAAACTTTATAATCTAATGACTCACTAACTTATAGAAATCACAACTAGCATGATCATAATTGGCCCAAAATTACAATTTCCCCAAAACCATTTTTTTTAAATCCCATTCTATTATTCTAAAAGCTTTCGGAAAGAGGTGTTTTGCACAATATAATTTGTAATATTATAATACTATTAGTTAATGATTCTTGCTATGTGTGATGAGTATCACAGTCTTAGTATTGCAAACAAGACTTTGACCTTATTTATATTTGTAACCACGTATGTGTGTAGCAACTTTTATCCTTAAACCGCATTATTTCCAGTTCATACTCAAACCCATAACCCATAGGTAAAACAAGAGCACTGCATAAAGGGTGCCACGCTCGTCTGCGAAAGCTTGTCAGAATTATTTTTTTTAGGTCACAGTGAATTTGACCTTTGACCTTATGACCCAAAAATGGGTGTGGCGTGTAGAACTCCTGAAGGTGCAGCTACATGTGAAGTTTCAAAGTTGCAGGTGTAAGCACTTTGATTTTAGAGCAAAATGTGAAGGCTTTAGCACGACGCGGACGTCGAACGACAACGGACATGACGAGCTGGCTATGACAATATCTTGGAAAACAGCGGAGCTAAAAATGCACTAATCTGTTCTAAATATAATGCCTACAGGTTTTATTACTCACCACATTCGGAGGTCCATGTAGTTTTATTGTTTCAGACCGCTCAAAATTTTCAGTATTACACAATAGAAACCCTGAAAGTATTATTCCTTGTCAAAAATAAACAACAACACACAATTCTGTCACATAATACCAGTGATGGTCCGGTAGGCCAGGGGGACCCATCACCAATCAAAAGAGTATATATATTTTCCCAAATGGGATCTAAAAATTCCCAATTGAAGGTTTCCAAAAAAAAAAATTCTGTTTAATAAGTATAAACATGTCAATTATCTCCAAGTCCAGCTCTATACATTTAACCTTGGAAAATATATTGAAATCACTTTTATTATCAATTTCAAAGTATTTGTAAACATGAAATCAACAACATTAATTTCCCAAATTTAATCAAAAGATCACGCTGTTTCCCAATTCAAAGGGACCCAGCTAAAAATGGTGAAAAAACACACTGAATACATGCACACAATCTGAAGCTTAATTGTAATTCTGCAATTCTCTTCTGAATAATGGATTACTTGGCAGCCACATAGAACCGCAGCTATATTAAACGTAATATTTTTAATATAAAATAACCATAAACCAAAAAGTTACCCGAAGATGTGCTTTGTAAACAAAAATGAGAACGTTTTCAGTGAGAATAAGTTACAATTAAATTACATTGTAACATTACAAACTGATTTAGACTTTTTAAGGAAAATCATACTGACAACTGAAATAGAGATGACAAATTGTCATTTTAATACCATGCTTAAAGAGTTTATTGTTTGTGGTTTATTTTAGGGCAAGTTGAAGGTAGTTGTAGTTGAAAAAGACTCACAAGTCTCTATTACTACATGTAGTCCCCAGTAAAGAGTTGTAAACAAAGTATTCTGATTTCATTACAAACAAACTATATTGAAATTTCCAGTTAATACCTTGTGTATTGAGGAACTTAGCAACCCCAAACATTTATTTGTTGAAGGATGGGCCAATCAAATTACATGTATTATTCACTCTTATACTTAGTTTAGTTTAAACATATTTATTCTACCTCAATTGCATTGAAGGTACTTAGTACTTATTTGAAACACACTAGAGTCTGTTTCCTGGGCCAATAACCAGTACTTGGTGTCTTTGAGGGAGATTTTAAGATCAAACCTGACCTCCCGGTCTTTAGGCAGACACCATATCCATTACGCCACGGCGATCACTTTTATACTTACCACCAAGGCCACTAAGAGCTTCATGACTTTTTCTTGTGAAGAAGATATTGTTCACCATATTTATGTTGACACTAAAATGAATCAAAGTTAAAAATTACTTTACACAACGCACACATACAAAAAAACAAGAGCTGTCACCATAGGATGACTTATGCCCCCTATAAACGCTTGATAGAAGTTATGAGCATTTTGAAACCTAAACACAGATTTTGAAACCTAAACGCGGACCCTAAGTTCAAGGTCAAGGTCACAGGGGTCAAAATTTGTGTGTGTATGGAAAGGCCTTGTCCGTATACACATGCATACCAAATATGAAGGCTACATGAATATCTCAAGGGACATAGAAGTTATGAGCATTTTTCAAAACCTAAACGCAGATTTCCCTAAACGCAGATTTCGAAACCTAAACGCGAACCTTAAGTTCAAGGTCAAAGTCACAGGGGTAAAAACTTTTGTGCGTATGGAGCAGCCTTGTCCATATACACATGCATACCAATCATGAAGGTTATATCTCAAGGGACATAGAAGTTATGAGCATTTTTCGAAACCTAAACGCAGATTTCGAAACCTCAACGCGGACCCTAAGTTCAAGGTCAAGGTCACAGGGGTAAATTTGTGTATGCGTATGGAAGGGCCTTGTCCATATACACATGCATACCAAATATGAAGGTTATATCTCATGGGACATAAAAGTTATGAGCATTTTTCGAAACCTAAATGCAAAGTGTGACGGAAAGACAGACAGACAGACGGACAGTCTGATCACTATATGCCACCTTTTCTTCGAAAAGGGGGCATAAAAACAATCAAATGAATAAAACTGGGAGATTACCACCATGTACATGATTTGGGACTTTAGGAACAGATCCAGGATGAGTCCTCGATTGTTTGCACTTTAAGAACACCACAAACAAAATAACACTATGTTGTGGAGAAGATATGTATTGTTAACCATATGTAGAATCAACATTTATTTTGAATTTATTCAGTTTGAAAGCAGAGTCTGCACGTAATTGCCCTACAGACAAAATGAAAGCACAATAACCCATCAGAGATAAATTTATCAAGCCAAAAAACTTATTTCAGTTACAGTGACTTAACCACTTGGCTCGAAATGCAATCCCTTGCTAGATCAGCCTGTAACCAATCAGCACCATATTAATTTAAGCTATAGAGAGATCTCGGACAACTTTTTTAGCAACAGTGATCTGACCTAAACACAACTTGCCCAAAATGCAACCACTTGCAATGTCTGCATGTCAGCTGGAGACAACAGTACAACAAGTTCTATATGTGGCATAATTCTGCTAAATTAAAGCCAAGAGTTCAGTGCCTTGGTCATCATATGATCCCACAGAGTCTTAGATGGTTCAATTATGTGCAATAATGTATCTGTAATACTTACAGAGATATGAACTTGATGGCTGCACATTTTAAAATGAGTTTCAACTTGCACTTAAACCTGACTTTTCTATGTACAGAGGGTGGCATACCAGCAATCGTGCTAAAGGGCTTGTTGCAGTTAAGGTCTGTGTCAGTGAATTTTTATAAAGACCCTGAAAACATATATTGAGTCTTAGTTCACAATCCTGCAGTAGACATTTTTATGGAGTTGTTTCATGCAAAAAATTGGTTGAATTCTATCATGGTGCATCATTCTGCTAAAGGACGGTCTGAGTTATAAGCCTTGGTGAGTGACCTCCCATTATGTTGCCAAAGACATGTGTGAAGTTTTAATTTAATATCTGTAAAATTTACAGAGATATGTAATTGTCGCATGCCAGATTTAAACCTAAATTCCAACTTTAATGCAAACCTTATGCAACTAGACTTAAATAGTACAAAAAGTTCCATAGTTATGCTACAAAACTGTTCAAAGTTATAGGCCATGGTCAGTAAAAGTTATTTATTACCCCAAACACATACCTATTATGTTTTATTTTATTTCAACATCTGCAGTTACATATAGAGATATTAGGTACCTGCACACAAAAATTAACTAAAATGTTTAAGTATATGTACCGATAGGTGCATAATTATGCTATATTGCCGGTCAGAGTTCACAGAGATTGGTCAGGGGCACAATTTTACTTTGTTGAAGGGGAGAATTATGGAATTTGGTCAGTGATCTGAAAATGACTTAAAACAAGTGTGAAGTTTCAAATGAATACAAACAGTGACATGGATATGTTAACCAGCCCCTAATGAAGACACTGACATTTGGGTGCATAGCGTAGCTTACACAATTCTATGATTCTACCTAGATATTAAATCTTATAATATGTTATATGCATTTAAGGATTTTATAACAGTTAAAAAACTAACAAGTCTTACATATCCTCACCTTTCTGTGAATAACTGCACAGATTCTGGGGCATTAAACAAATACCTGAAAAACAAGAAACAATTGGGCCGTGCTCTGTGAAAAAGGGGTTTAATAAATGTGCGTAAAATGCCGTTCCAGATTAGCCTGTGCAGTCCACACAGTCTAATCAGGGATGACACCCTCCGCTTTTATGTAAAGCCAGCTACTCACTTTGGGTAATTTTACAATGAAGGTGTAACGTTTTGAGTGTTAGAAATGATAGGAAATTTGTCAAAAGCAAGCCCTTTGCTGTGATTGTTTTATACCAAGGTAACGTGTCGAGTTAAAGACTGTAAATTAGAAATGGGAAGCAACTTTGAATGCGAGCAATTTACTTGAGTTGAAATGTTTCAAACTTTGTTACGCTGGCGTAGCAATGTGAGTTTATAAAGTAAATTATTAAGTATATAATATTTGTAAAGCTGGCTATTCATTTTGTGTAATTATGTTGGGATTTTTTGTGCCGGAGTAATATTTTGATATTAATTATAAAGGAATGGAAATTTTTAAGCAATTCACTTTTGAGTGGTAGTCGTTTGAATTTACTGCAGCATTTCATTTATATTTTGGGTTTGTAAATAAGAAAGGTATTTCATGAGTGATTAACTTTCAGTTGAAATGTGGCCGGCATATCATTCCTTAGGATCTGTAAATTTTGAAATGATTTGGCATTATGTACGGCAAGTGAATCACTTTCAGTTCAACAGTTTGGAACTTTGTAAAGACAGGGTTACATTTTTAGTTTGGGTGCTGGGAATGAGCAATGATAACAAATTTGTGAGTGATTTACTTTCGTTAAAATATTATGCATTGTCCTACACCCGCACAACATTTTGAGTTTGGGTCTGCACATAAGAAATCATTGGGAATTCAAGCTATTTACTTTTGAGTTGAAATGTAAGGAAATTTGTTACACTGGCATAACATTTGGATTTTGGGTTTGAAAAGTAAAAATGATAGAATTTAATGCCAGTGATTCACTTTCACTTGAAAAGTTTGGACTTTAAGTAAGATGGCATTACATTTTTAAGATTGGCTGCTGTTAATTAGAAATGATAGAAAATTTGTATGCCAGTCAGCGTTTATTGAAATGTTTCAATTTGGTAAATGCGGGGGAACATTTTGAGTTTTGGTCCGTGAATAAGAAACAAACAAAAATGTGAACGATTCATTTTGAGTTGAAATGTTATGAATTTTGTAATGCCGGCGTAACATTTGAGTTTGGGTATGTAAATAAGAAAGTATTGGAAGTGCAAGAGAACTTATGAGTTTAAATGTTTGAAATTTTGTTACGCCAGCATCAAATATATGACATAAAATTTTGTGTTTTTGTCTGTAAATATGGAATAAATGGAAATTTGTGAGCCATTAACTTTCTGTTGAAATGTTATGATTTTTGTTAAACTTGCATAGCATATGAGTTTGGGTCTGTCAATAAGAAATTATTCGAAATGCAAGGGGTTTGCCTATTAGTTGAAGTGTTTTAAATTGTGTTACGCAGAGCGTGGCTTATGTAGAAAGATAGTTAGAAAAATGTTGTATTTGTTAAATGCCAAAGTAATACTCTACTGTTTTGTTTTACAATGAATTTGTTCGTAAATTTACACAGTGCTTGGGTCAATTTTTGCTTATTATTTCGAGAAGTTTGTTAAAATATCTGGTATTTTGATGTTGATTAAAGTGGGTTAAATTACTCAAGGCTTGGCTTATGTAGAAAGCTAGTCAGAACTATGTTGTATTTCTAAAATTCAAAGTACAATATAACTGACCTATTTACAATAAATAAGCTTGTAAAATTACGCACTGCCACTGGAGAAATTGCCAGGGTTTTTATTTTGATTTAAGTGCGTAAATTTACGAAGAGCTTGACTGATGCAGAACGATCATATATTTTAGATAAAAGTATTGTATATTTGAATTTCAAACTATAATATTGCTATCTTTTGTTATACAATTTGTGTAGAATTATCATGATTTTAGAGAATTGTAATGTGTTTAATGAAACATCAAAACACTTTCTTGAAAAAAGACGCAGTTGGTTAAAAAGGCTGTCCTTTACGTTTGTGTTGAAATTGGTATAATACTTTTGCATGTTCTATAAACATACGGGGTTGTTCAGCACAATTATTGCGGACATGAAAACGTTAACACAAATTGAGCTAAAAATCTATAATTGCTATGAAATCTTATCAGCAATACCCATTTTCGGATAGCACAAAAAGTGAATAAAAAAATGGGCATGTAATTCCAACAGAGTACTTCGATTAAAGTCCACTAATGGTGAGTATTTTCTGACCATCTTTATTGTTTTCTTAGTATTGAAATAAATCATTGGGAAAACAACAGTATGGGCATGGTATTTAAACTATTTCTTAGTTCAGGAGTCTAAATATGCAAAACATATTAGATAGATTTAAATTTTTGACAGAGCCGATTTGGATCGCTGATGATTTCGTTTGAAGACCACACCTTGGATGATACTTTCTAAAATAAATACGCAGATATGGTCATTTTAATGAATGCGAAAAGAAGGTATAATGTATTTCAAGTACCGCTGCACAATAATTCATCAGAACTACACATTGAAATAAACGAGCTTGGCATGTTTAAAAACGCACCAAAACCGCATACGTTATACTTCACACCATCACGATAACCAGCATACGGTATATTGCCTGAGGCATGGTAGTTATATGTTAAATTCATAACCCGCTTATGTTGGTAGTGAAAGAAATATACATAATTTGCTATAACCATTGCATTAAGCATTACACTACTTTCAAGTCAAAACTATATTAAACATACTTTTAAACATTTTATAGATATATACCTATACAATATATTATGTGTACAGTGAATATAATCTTGTCTATATATGTTAATGTAACGTGAAATATGTGACATTCCGATTCATACACAATAAAATACATGTAAGGACTTCCTCGCGAATTTTTCTGATTGTTATTTATAATTTAAAATGGTCTCGTTTACAGAGTATAATTTACTCTAAGAATGTCATTCAATACGTTTTCTAAATACATTTAAGCATAGGAAGTTAAAAACTTAAATGATTTAGAATAATGACTTTTACACGAGATTCATCCATCTGCTGGCAAAGCTCGCAATACTAGTGGCGAAACGTATATCGTAAATGTAAAGCGTTTTCAAGCCTTTGTTCCATGACAGTCCGCCTTTCAAGCGGGATCATCGACTTTAATCGGTAAATAGAAAGCATTTTGGTGTTAATCCGTTTGACGGCTTGCCGAACGTCAAACTTTCCCAAGACTTAATCACAAATAAAAAGCGCGTCCTAAACTCAATCAAATAAATGTTTGCGTATAATGCAAAAAGAAAGCATCAAAAAGACGTGTACATGTATATAGAAAATTGAACATATAATAACAATTAGGAAAGATCAAGCACTTTGCTTGACATTCCACTATGTGGAAGCATGTCATTGAACATAGTCTCTATAAGACGATATTATACACCTGTCTGTCACATTCCGCCATATTACCTGACATTTAATCATGGTACCAGGTGTATATAAAGGGTTATGAAACAAGTTTCCTTCACAGGTCATCTTTAAACTATTAAATCATTTGTTTTGTTTTCGCAACACGATGGAAAACTGCTCGCGCAAAATGCTTACAATTAGAATACGAATATTGATATTCTTTTTGTAGCTCCTCATTTATCAAAAGCCAGTATAAAAAATCGTGAACGTCCATTCCACCATCATCTTCATCGATGATTGTTCTTGAACTTAAGCTTGTTCCGTTTCTGCAATAATCTTTCACAACAGATTCATTTAGACTCCGATGAACATAAATCCGTTCTCGATTTTTCTCAATGGACCACCACCATGTTCTTGTCTTGAAGACAACAAACATGTGGAAGAAGTTAAATTGTGTTATTTGCCACTTAGACAGAGGCCGTTGGTATGCCCACACTTTATCTATATCCTCGTTAGCGCCTACCTTTTCTAGGAGCTCTGCCATTATTCCACAGTCGCCAACATGACCTCGTATTTTGCCTCCTCCAGTTTCTAGATCGAAGAAGATCTTATAATGCCACTTTCCTCGCTGCTCTAACCCCTCGGTTGAGGATGTATTGACTGAATTTCCCTTAAACAAATGCGATATCAACATTGTTTAAGCATACTTGTTGGCATACCTTTTCAAACTTGGGACATTTTAAAGCATTTGCGTTATGGCTCGAGTTTTGTTTAAGAGGTATGTTTTTGTCACTTGACATAATAAAAGGTACTCTAGCTGCTGAACAAATATTTATCTGCATAGCTGCAGTTTTGAATTCCATTTGTTGATGTCACTTGTAAACTTCAAATTAATAATACAAATAATATGCATAGATTTTACAAGGTTCCTCGTTATTCCCATGTCAGTGAGAAGTTTCACGTAAATATATTGTCTGTATATGTGTTGACAGGTGAACATAATGAATAGTTATTTTATATATAACTTGAAATACTAATTACTTGAACTAATAAAGATGTATAGGATAAATCCTCCCGAATTTGGACTAGCAGAAACTTTCTTCTGATATTATTGTTGTCGGCTTTATCCATGGCATCGTAAATTAATGAGACATTCTATGTTCAGTTTCCCGGTTCGAGACTGATTAGCTATACTACCATGATCGGCATGTAAAAAATATGAAAATTATTATAATTTTAAGAGCTGATCGTCATTTACTTATGTTAATAGTTTAACCGAGTAAAATTTGTCAGGAAAGCAGATCCACACGTTATTTTACGTTGACATACAAAATGTCATTATATTTAAAACAAATGTATGCAAAATGTAACGATCTAAAATGGTTAATTTTATCATTTTGAGATTCAATTATAACATGTTTGCTGTACTTATTTGAGAATCGATCATGTGTTCATGGGTAATAAGTTGGTTCCTTATTCCTTATTCACGCGAAGGATATTTGATGTAAGGTTTAAAGAACAATAATGCAAACATTTCTGAAGTAAATCAAAACACAATAACTCGAATACATTCACTTTATCTATTACGTTACATATTCATGTTTCTTCTTCGCGTTTGCATAGGATTTCTTGTTTAAACCGTACCGATATTTTCTAATTCGAATACTTACTTCCCATCAACAAAACCTAAAGCATAAGTAATAAGGAACTAAGAGAAAGGAATCAACTTATCACCCATCATGAGTTTTTGTATTTAAAACACACAATTATACAATATAATAATGAAATGTGAACAGAAAAAAATGCACATACAATACTAGAAACCCACTTTTCACAATAAGGAATACCTGAAATAAAACACAAGCCACCAAATTCATAAAAGCTGAATACTAATTGGATGGTCGCATATGCACAACGTGAGAAGAGTGTCATAAAGTGTTCGTAGTGGCCTTCTGCACTCAAATCCGGTTACTTGAAACGTCTCAATTAAATATGGGTTATATTGGCGCAAACGTAAACAGTCTTTTCCATCAATACATTGCACTTTTTGAAAACAAACAAAATGCATCATCAACACATAACAACCATAAAAATACCAGTCAAAGTGTCTTCATAGCAATGCTTTTTACATAACGCTTCAAGGGAGTTAAAACTACAAATCAATCACAAACGTATGTTGCATGTTTGTAAATAATTTAATGGAGAAAAAACACACACTATTATCCAATAAAACTTTTTAAAAGCAATATTTTTGTTTCGTGATTTTTGTATTAAATGCTATTATAATTGCTGCTACAGGTGTTTGTTAAAACATGCTATCAGGGTATTTCGACTTCCCATTTCGGCACAATGTTGCCATCTAAAAATCATTGTTTCCAAAATATTGTCATCATTTTAGTCACGACAACCTTTCTAATTTTGCTTTTAATTTTGTTCATGCTCCTGCTTGCTTGCTTTTGTCAACATGCATCGTCATGCGAAATGATGCAGTCTGGTCTGTAGCTACGCTATCCGCTAATGTGACCGAGAAACGTTACGTTGCTTATATGCCATCGCTATTCCGACACTTTTGCATCGTTTAAACCTGTAATTGAGCGCTTCTAGACGGCCCATGAATTTTCATATGATATGCTTCAAGATTTCTTAGCTGCGTATAATTTGTCATGTTCCACGCACCATGTTTTTAAAACCTAAAGTCATGTGGTTCAGACTTTGCTTAACCCTTTACTCCTCAGATACGTTTTTTGACCTGTTTGTAGTTCATTAGATAATCAAACTAAATTAAAGACGTTTCTTAATAGATTCAAGTCTTAGGCTTCCTTTCCAACCCTAAGATCTTGATGAACAGCAAACAGGATAAACCCTGAGCAGCCTGTGAGTTACTTGGAGGTTGTTCATGATTTATTATGATTGAATATAGCAATTTTCACTTTGCTTCTGAGCGGGAAAGGTTAAAATTTCAACCAAAATCACAATTTGCCTTAAATGTTGGCGAGAGTGTGCTTTTGCTCAATAAAGATTTGAAAGCAGATAGTGCGTGATAATTTCGTGTTAGCAGATATAAATCTTTTATAAATACACTACAGTGTCCTGTATATGAGAGTAGCGGGCGCGAGATTAATAATTGACATATTTTATTTTATTTAAATTCATACCATTTTCTCTCAAACTGTGAATGTTGCTGAAAACTCCTTTGAACTACTTACATTTAAAGCGTAAACAATCCAGGAATGTCTAGAACATCTTCTTAAGAAATTAATATGATTTTCGCTATGAATTGACATGACGCCTTATCAGTGATCGCTCCGCCCACTTAATCACGTGGCTCAGCGGGAAGAAAACCTAGACAAGCTAACACCAAAATGGCTTCTTTGCCTATAGACTGCATATAGATTTACGCGATATTCCGGATGATTTTATGGACTTGTTTAACACCATATTACACTTGTAAAAGGGTTGATGCCATTAAGTTATTCTGCAAATGCAAAACATATACGATTAAAGAGAACATCAGCTATTTATAAAACTGGTAAATCGGTACATTAAACACGCTCTCAAACGCTTGCGCGCTTACCGAAATCGAACCCGTTATTACGTGTAATGGTGGTATTTGCAATAAATTAACACTTCACCGGTATTTACCCGTGTTATTCACAATATTATTACCGAAACATTCCCCCCTATCCGTGTATTTGACACAAAATAGCGCATTATAACTGGGAATTCGATGAAGTTTTACGCGCTTTCTGACGCCGGGGGGTACCTCAATCCCACATGTTATTGCGTACAAAAGTGATATTAATCATATTAAAGGGGCCTTTTCACAGATTTTGGCATTTTTTAACTTATTCATTAAATGCTTTATATCGATAAATGTAAACATTGGATCGTAAAAGCTCCAGTAAAAAATCAAGAATAAAATTAAAAAAGGAAAAGAACATTGCCCGGAACAGGTTTCGAACCAGTGACTCCTGGAGTCCTGCCAGAGTCCTGAAGTAAAAACGCTCTAGCCTACTGAGCTATTCCGCCGAGTACACGTACTTGACGTATTTTATACCTTATATTCACAATCTTCGTAGTTTCACAAAATTTAACGACAAAAACAGAACTCTCCAAATTATTCAATCGTTTCGCGTTGCAACGCTTTATAATTTTTAGGTTTTAAAATCGTCAAAAGATGCATATAATGACTATATTAGACCATGGTAAATGTTCAGTATTACTGTTTCCTCACAATTATCATAACTAAAACGAAAATGTGCGAATCTGAAACAACTTTTTTCAATTTTGTCAATTTACCAAAGCGTGAAAAGATCCCTTTAAACATTGCTTATAGGACATTTATCAAACACTATAATTTAAAGCGCAAAAACAACACAGTAAGTTTGGACATTGTCTGATATAAAATTAGCGTTGTACGAAATGGAATACGGTCAGGCTATTATAAATTAATAAGGCTACCAATATCAGACGCTCGCGCAGGTACCAACTTCCCCGAAGTTACCGCATTTATTAGTTAACAAGTATCAGTAATACTAATTCTTTTACAATAGCATTTATCGATACGTCTTTATTAAAATAATAACAAAATGGTTTTACTTGTGTCTGACACACACAGACACGCGATTTTAACGCGGATTTCGTAAAGTTACACGAATTGGGTACCAAAATTCTCAATTATTTTACATGCACACGTGATATAATACATACTTAATAATGCTACGTTATTGCTTATATGACATTTCAAGTTTGTGAAATAAATTAATCTTCTATAAAGGGGATCTCGGTAATTCTTGAAGCTTCCACTCGCTCTTGTCAAGACCGCATTGCCGCGTTGTAAATGGTATAATTTTAATTCAACTAACTTATCTTTCTGGATACCAAATGTCAGAGTTGCATTAACCCTTTTAACTCCGTTTTTGCCATATTTCATTTCCGTTTTTTAATCCGAACAAAATAAACGAAACTCGTTTAAAAAATGAGATCTAGGCATTCGAGCTCCTAGTGTGGATTAAAAGCTTTTATTGGTGACACCACATGACTGCAAATGTGTAGATACCGTTAATAAGATAATATATCACATGTCACCTTCAAATAACATGTATGATGTCAATTAAGTGCATTACTATCAGAGTAATAAAACACAGCATGAATTAGGCTTCCTGCTGGGTTTCAGTTCTCGTAAAGTAATGCAGATGAACATGTCTATGATACGGTTAAGCGATATACCCGATGATTTTGGTGAACATTTTTTGCCGATATAGATAAATAAATTCAATGTCACCAACTAATCTCTCAGGATATCGATTGTCCGAGTTACATAATCCCCATTGACACCGTTTAACCATTTTTAATCGTTTTTTTAAAGAGGAAAACGAAAGAAACTCGTTGGAATAAAAGTGAACCTTAACATGTAGCTTGTCTAGAAAATGGCGGACAGATCGTTGCTAACGAGTGCTCCCGATTAATCGATCGCTGATTGGTGGATCAATTCTAGTGGGCGGAGCGATCATAGATAAGGCGTCATGTCAATTGAATTTACATCTTGTTGGCATTTATCTACAAAGTCCATGAATCAGGAGTTCAGAAAGGAAAAGCGTTTAAACTTTATATACTTAATCTTTCAATATCAAATATCTGGAAATCAAAATCATATTATTTATATTCGTTTAATGATGAAACTAAGATAGCGAGGATAAATGAACTTTTAAAGCGAATCAGTCCTGCTTTTTATACTTGTATATATTATATTATTGTAAAACATCTTGAGAGACTTAGAACAGACTGTTACAAACATTGTCATGAGGCCCTCTATTAAATGTAAGTGTAACACGGACTACATGCATATACATGTACACAAAATAAAGACATGAGGTAAATAGAGAATATTATGTGAGTTTTGATGAGGATCAAGTTTATTATGCGAAGCTTATATAACCATGGTAGCGCGATGCTTGCCTTTTTTCCAGTAATAATTATCAAATGTCGCATTTTATGACAATTTTGTTCTTCCGTAGTTGACAAAAAAAGATTCTCCATTTTTTGGAAAAACCCGAGTGTGTCATTCCGCGTAGATATTTTATAACTAGGCAGTCCATGAGATAACAAACTTTGTATTGAACAAACAAACTTTGTAACATGGGTCACGTATGCTTTTGTTTTGAAAACGAGACAACGCGTATTTATATCAATAACAATAAATCAATTAAGATAGTTCTATATTATTTTCGGGGCACAAACAAGTAGTTCCGTCTATAAAAAGCAAAATACCCTGATGAAAAAATTCCGATAGTATAGAGCTCAAGTTTACACGTTCGTTGTTACATTATCGATAATCAGCTGGTAATAGGATAAAAACATGTAATGATTTAACAGTAAATAATAAAGATTTGTAAATTAAGTTAATTTATCTGTAACAAAATATGATGATTTACATACAGTGTTAACAATATACGATATTGCAAAATCTAAAGAAACTGATTGTGGTCAGTTATGTTTCAAAATACTCTAACTTGTTATAATACGATAATTTAAAAGGCCCTTACAAACATTCCGTTGATAATCGTATCCGATTCCAAAAAAGTTAATGAAGAACGTTCATGATTGTTACGGATATTTGATGAGACCTGTATACATCCAAGTATTCTGCGGTCATAATTCACCCATCCGATAGCCGAACGGTACCAAAGCCAATAACTTATGGTGGTTTTGTTCGAGATTCGAAGTGAATATTTTCTATAATTATGTTTTTATTCAATAATTTTTTGTATATGGACTTTGCACATTAACGACTTTGTGGGCAAAAAAATGTAAGTATAATTCGCATCGACATCAACTTCAACATATGAAAACCGTTTGTATTCGTGTAAAGGTTAAAGGCCAAAGGTCAGGTTTATAGTTTGTTATTGATGACTTTGTACTCTTATGCCAACTTTCACATTAACACCTCTGATCACTGGGATATAAGTCGTCCGTTTACACTCGGCACAGTAAGCATCCACGGCACATTGGCTTATTGCTCTGACAGGTACTTCTGTATATTCCTGGGTGGAGAGGAGCAAGCGTGTGGTTTAATTTTTGCCCCGAAAACATTCTGTTTTGTGGGCGGATTCGATCTAGAGACCTTCGGATTCCTAGACCAGCATCATATCACTAGACCACTGTTCCCACGTGCTAATAATGATGTCAGAATGCCAATGAGTTTTGTATTATTTGTACTGCTATCACATACAAACAACTCTATAATTTCAATAAAATAATATATAATATATATTTTAGACCTTAATTAATTTAATAAAAGTAGTCAACAAGAGAGACACATGTTTTATTAAGAAAAAAAAAGAATTTAAACAAGCTGTAGTGGTAACTATGACGTTCACTATACGAAAGCTGTACTTGTCCATAGTACCATCACCACAGTGGGAGGTCTGCAATATGCCGCTGTTTATCTTTATCGCTTGCACGGAACAAATGAACCGCGTTCTGGGAAACCTGCACTTAATGCGTATGCGTAAAGTGTCGTCCCTGATTATCTTGTGCAGTCCGCACAGGCTTATCATGGACGACACATTCCGCCTTAACTTGATTTTCCCTGATTAGACTGTGCGGACTGCACAAGCATATCTGGGACAATACTTTACACACATGCATTAAACCCCGTTTTCACAGAGCGAGGCTCAAATCATCATCTTGTCTTCGTTTTTCGTCGTTTTTAAAGGTCGAATGATGGGAAAAAACCAATAAGGGCCAGGATAAATATATCGCATGGTTACCGGTTAAATGTTTTTCACGTCATGGTTTAGTAACAAGGGTATTACGAAATCAATAAATTAAATCCAAACGTAGAAAACAATAGTTTATTGCCGATACTTTGGCTGCTTATATTCTTATTGTAATCCAATCTCCTCGCTTGAAATCGTCGTCAAATACCTCGTCGTCGTCAGCGTCGTCGGCGTCGTCGGCGTCGTCGTCGTAGTAGTAGTAGTAGTAGTCGTAGTAGTAGTCGTAGTAGTAGCAGTAGCAGTAGCAGCAGCAGCAGCAGCAGCAGTAGCAGTAGTATGTGAATAGTCCACCTTGTGACAGGAGCACAGTATTTCCAGAAGCCATTTCTGGACGTGTAGAAAAACGTCCCATCATGGCTCCAGTGGATGGTTTTTACCTAGATATTAAAATAATAATAATAGCAGGACTAAAATCCTGTGACAATTACCTTTGACAGGAAAGCTTGGGTGGCAGAATTGTTGGACTACAGAATTGTGTTGATCATTATCAAGTGATGATGAAATATGATCAAAATGTATATGAGCATTCGAACATAATAGTAAATGTGTACAACTGCAACTTTATGTTGAATGGTGATCACGGAGTGATAGATCGACCGACGCGCGGACGAAGAAACACGAGTTGGATCAATAGTTCAATACACAGGTAGCGCTCAAGCGATTTGCTTAAAGACGCCATGTGCAAGGTACGGTTATATACAGACAACGGACACGGATGTGTCTAATTAAAGGGATCTTTTCACGCTTTGGTAAATGGACAAAATTGAAAAAAGTTGTTTAAGATTCGTAAGTTTTCGTTTTAGTTATGATATTTGTGAGGAAACAGTAATACTGAACATTAACCATGCTCTAATATAGCCATTATATGCATCTTTTGACGATTTTAAAACCTAAAAATTATAAAGCGTTGCAACGCGAAACGATTGAATAATTTGGAGAGTTCTGTTTTTGTCGTTAAATTTTGTGAAACTACGAAGATTGCTTATATAAAGTATAAAATACGTCAATAATGTGTAGTCGGCGGAATAGCTCAGTAGGTTAAAGCGTTTTTACTTCAGGACTCTGGCAGGACTCTAGGGGTCACTGGTTCGAAACCTGCTCCGGGCAATGTTCTTTTCCTTTTTTTAATTTTTATTCTTGATTTTTTACTGGAGCTTTTATGATCAAATGTTTACATTTATCAATATAAAGCATTTAATGAAAAAGTGAAAAAAAGGCCAAAATCTGTGAAAAGGCCCCTTTAAGGGTTTTCAAACAAAATTAAATAAATAGTGTAATAACTGTTTAGTGCTATAATAAACTGGTGTTTTTTTATTTGCAATTTTGCCATACAATTAACCATATTGATAACATTTAAATAATTGAATATAATAATACATTTTATTTGGACTGACCCTTTTGTAATGCCGATGTCCCGTTTTCCCAGAACTTTTATGAATCCATTTAGGACATCAGAGTCAGTGCCTTTATTCAACGTTCAAAAATTATTTTATAAAAATAAAGACATTGATTAAATCCAGAATGTTACGAATCAAAGTTTACATAATTATTATTCTCGTACAAGAAACTGCCAAAAATTCGTATTTAATAAATGTCTTCAAGTAATTTTAAATGTGAACTGAATCAATTTATTTCTAATTATATAATTTTAGATTTTAGCATTCTAACGTGAACCTATACAAAAACTTGCAAAACGTTAATTCAAAGGTCATTTTTTATTGAATTTCGTGGAGGGTGTTTTCCGGTTCATAAACATATTGTCGTCTTTCCTGAACGAACCTGTTTTGACGTCATACACTCGGACGACATAGTCGTAGCACGTTGTGAACATATTCAAAGCGATCGTCTGCGCTTAAAATCAGGCGGCTGCTGTCTCGGGTAAACAACATGTCGAAGGCGAACAAGTCACCGTACCGCGCGACTGAAACCAGCGAGGAACTTATATGAGCGCACAGGCTATTCAAGGACGACACTTTCCGCTTTATGGACTTTTTTGTTGAAAGGAAGTCCCGTCTAAACGAAAATCCATTCTAGCTGGAAAGTGTCGTCCCTAATTCGCATGTTCGGATTGCACAGGCTAATCTGGACGACACATTACGTACTTGCATTTATTTACAGGAAAAAAATATTTATTTGAATAAAACTTAATTTCTGCAACAGTTTAAAACAAGAACAAAATAATAGAGTCAGTGTTATACACCATACGTTCATTCTTAAACGTCAATGTGGTGACTTTAAAATAGCCTTATAGTAGATGGACCGTATTCAATAAACCGACCTTGACAATAACATTTGCAAAGTACGTGCTATGCTAGTATGTTATGTGTACAAAGAAAAAGAAACGACGTTTGCCTTATCATGGATTGTACGATAAATACCGCCCTGTGCGTACTGTCAGATATCTCAAACATGCGAGAGTGGATGACAAGGTCCATCAATACTATGGTTTCCTTAAGAACACTCATTGCGGCGAGCGTTCCCGGTTCGTTCACCTGTAAAACATCGATTTGAGCTACGCTCTAGGAAAACGGGGTACATTGCAAGTGCCTAAAGAGTCGACCCATATTAGCCTGTGCATTCCGCACAGGAAAAAAGGAAGGAATGCAGTTTAAAAGAAGTCTCTTTTTAGCGAAAATCCAGTTTATGCGGAAAGTGTCTGACTGCACAGGGCAATCTGGGACGACACTTTACGCACATGCATTAAACCCCGTTTTCCCAGAACGAGGCTCATTTGAGTTACCTTCCATCGTCGGAATCAACGACATACTTTCAATTATCTTTGTTTGTTCGTTTATTTGCATTTTTCGCCGTTTCCGACATATATAAGTCATATTATGGCGGTCAGTTAACATACTCACACTTTTCCTAGGCCAGCTGATTTCCCATAACTGAATGTCAGAACTAATAACTGCCCAACTTCAATAAGAGAGAATTGGGGAGAATGGCCGTTGCTATATGAACAAACATTGGAATCACACGCGAATGTTAATTTTACTCAATACGTCAATAAACACAATGCAATACAATTTTAAGATGTTTTTTTTTTACTTGCTTTACCGTTTTTAGAATGTTTAGAAAGGTATAAAAACTGACCACATCTTGGTTGATATCCTGCAGTGTCCGACAAATTACTTATTTTTCAGGTAGCCCACTGGGCTACCAATAAAAATATTTGGTAGCCCATAGAATTCTCCTACAAAATGATAAAAGGTAGGTTTTCATCTTTATTTTATTTCTTCATTTACATATACATAATAGGTATACATACATATACATAAAACAGCAAGTAGTCTGATGTAGACAGTCAATATCGTAAAGTAATGTTACAGTACAGGCACCGTGTACTTAAATGTAAATGTACCAAAGAAAATCATATACTACATGTAGATATTACATGTATGTGTACTTAAATTCGGACATCACGTTAAGTCGTAAACGTAAATAAAGCGTTAAGATGATCAATACGATTGACTCGTATGGTTTTAAGGTTCATGGGGGGATAAAATTCAATAAAACTTCGCTTTGGTTTTTCTTCATTCAATGTGGTACAATATGGTCAAACTATATATCATTTTAAAGCTTAAGATGGATAGAATAACATAAACACATTTTTGACATTCAATATTTGTGTGCTTTATTCATATTTTGGTTTAAAACCAATACATTTTTACACTAATTTACAAATTCTCAATCTAAAGTTAGGAAGGATATGCACTACCTTAAGTTGAATAAATACAAAGCTATATACATATACAAGGTCAAGTTAGCAACATTTCACTAAAAAATATTGTCATAAAACAACAAATGAGTTTTTATTCAACTGCCTTTTTTGGATAAATTTCCTAAACAAAGTTCTAAAAATAACTAAAACGTAACTACTTTTTAAAAATCCAGGTATGGTGGATAATAAGAGTCACAATTCTATTTCAAAGGCTTAACAATTTTGTTATTTACCTCTCAACCAAATTGCAAATTTTAAACCATCTCAAATTGAAATAGATTGCAGACGACATATAAAATTGTAAAGGAATATAAAGAAATTGGCAAACCGATTGATTTTATATTTCGATTCCTTCTTCCCATTTTGAAAGCGTGGCCATCGCTGTGCTCCGTAGAAAAACGTGCAAAACAAATCGGTCGAAACCACGTGCAGTGGTGAGAAAACCGGGTATGTGTATACACATACCTGAGAAAACACATACGTATTTTGACAGTTGGGTGGCAACTAGTAAAACAATTATTAACATTAATCAGCAAGAGATCGCACTAAATAACAGAAATGACCACGTAGAGATATCATCAATTACCCTTTTTCAAATATTTTCCAGCTGAAAATTGTCCCCCACACGTCTTTTTTAGTTTATTTGTATTGTTTTTCTGGAGCCGAAGTGCATCTCACAGAATATCCATCCAACTTCCGTTGTTTTCACTTTCGTTATTAAAAACTCCGTTTAAAAGAATAATTTCTACTTTTAGATTGTTAAAGAGATGCATTATTATAAATAACAATAGAATAGTATACCGTGTTGAATTGAACGGAGTTACGTATCGATATTTCTGTCAGTCAGTAAGCGTACTATTTTATGCGCAATAATATAATACATGTGATTCGACAACGATTGTAAACATTGGTGAAATGCTTCTTACATAGTTATTCTTTTGATTGTTTGTGAGGTTTGATCGTGCAGTTTGCAAACATCAACGTAAAGATTACAATCCAATGCATTTGTCATCGTCAACCGTTTGGAATGTCAATTAGGCGATGGGTGAGTTTTTAGCATGTTTCTTTCTATTTTATTAATTTAAAAATGGCTGTCCCCATGGTGATGAAATGACATGTGTTCGAGTTTTGATATTTCTAGATATGTAAACTTTTTTTACTATTTAAGCGTAACTTGCCCTCGTCAATGTCGATATTAATCACTAGTTATTTGATTTTCCGCCGAAATACGTGGAATAAATATGATTCAGATTTTTGAAAATAATGTATATTTTATTGTTAAAATCGCTTTGTATTTTGATTGATTTTGTGGATGTTATGAAATCTTGATGTACAAAATTGGTAGCAGTTTGAAGGAAAAACATCCTTTAAAGCATATATGTATACATTTTCAATGTGGCACTCTTCCTTTAGTCAAATTTGAGTTCAATGCTAGGGGTCCCACATTTTTCAAAATGAAGCCTCTACATGAACCTTAATCAATGCAATTGCCCTTTTTGACAACAAATACCGAGTTTCAAGAAATCAAGACTATTAAATCATTTATTCACTTGTGTCCGACTTTAAGTACTGTCCGAATTTACGTATTGCATCCGTATGTTACGACACTTGTGTGCAGTCAGTATACAATACAATAATTGTTTCAATGATGAAGGAACTGATACAGCGTAATGGTAACGATACAGCGTGTTTACATGATATTTTATTAAGAGAAAATGTCACTGCCAAATAATTCGCGAGATACCCCGGTACTTTAGTTGAAATTCATAACGAAACTTTTAATGGAAATTTAATGATCTCAATGTTGTACCCGCTACGAAATTTTTGTTTACAAATAAATACACCCACGCCAATTTTCGCGCGCTTTTTATCGGGACAAAAAAGTTAATTTCTTAAATGTAGAATTTTGTAACCTTAAATAGCTGTACACAACGCGTGCAAACCGTGGCAGATTATTTACGCATGTTGCAATACAACGGTCCTGATTGGTAGCTTATTTCATCATATCTTTAAATAGAAGCATATGCCGAAATTGATTTGACACTTTAGAAAATTTCAAACGTTTGTGTTTATGACTGTTATCGTCTATATTACCCACCCATAATTTGGTTTTAAAAATATAAATCGGGCATATATGGGATTATTGATTAACAGTCGATTAATCCAATTATTAATTGACAATGCAAACTAATTAGCAGGTGTTAACCGCGTTCACAAAGTTGTCATTAATATTCATTTTCGGTTTCGTTACCGTTTTGAAGAATCCGCTATTGTTTTGATTTATTTAATGTTTGGCGTCCTTGGATATTTAACAACATCAAAAACGTTGTCGCTATTACTCATTGTTGCGGTTAACAAAGAATTCCAAACTGCGAAATGATGTTGCATCATGTGCGCCAACTATCCAACCGGCTCTCATTATTATTCCTTCGTGTGTCCAGTTTTCATTATGGCGTCAACGCAGCCGTTTGTGTCGTTGAAAAGTTTCACGTTCTTGCCACCACGTGGCGTCACTAGGAGTTCTACAATGTAAAAAATGACGTCATAGATAAAGTGGGCGGAACGGTTTTTTGCAATGACATTGCAATGGCCCCGAATCGTGTAGTTCGCAAAATCTTCAACGCATTTTAAACGAATTTGATTTCTTAGCAACGCTGTATAGTTATAGGATACTTAGGATACTCATAACCCAGACTGGCATCACAATGATTCAACCTATAAAAATTCATATTTATGGTCTGGAATCTATAATTTGTCACAAGTAAGGTATTCCCGCATGGCAAAAGGGGCATGGTTGCAATGTTCTGAACACTGGCTACCTCTTAAACATGAGTTGAGCCTCGCTCTGGGAAAACGGGACTCAATGAATGTGCGTCAAGTGCCGTCCCCGATTAGCCGGTAGAATAAACACAGGCCAATCTGGGACGACACTTTCTGCTTGAAAGGGACTGTCCAACAGACAAAGCGTCGCACGACGCGAAACGATATTTTGGGAAACTACCAGGATTGCTTATATAGCTAAAAAATACATCCGCAATAAACAGGAGCGTGGATGGTCGAGTGGTCTAAGCGGGTACCTTTTTTACTCCAAGAATCCAGGGGACAGTGGTTCGAGCTCTGTTGAGGGTTACTTTTTTCCTTTTTTAAAATTGCATTCTTGTTATTTTACTGGAGATTTTTAGTTCAAATGTTTAAATTTATCAATCTAAAGCATTTAAAGCATTTAATGACACGCTTCAATACATGCCAAAATCTGTTGGACGGCCCCTTCAATGGTATTTTTCTTTGACCACATAGGGCATAAGGCCAATTTTCGCATTAAGCGGATCCATTTATAAAGAACTTTAACAAAAAAAAACATTATTCAGTGATTGTCATTGTAAAAGGTATGTATACATATCAACTATTATGAAATAAAACCGAAAGATTTGATAACTTTGATTAAAGAGAGGTTTTTACTTGTATGAGCTGGGTTTCTTAAGTAATTACGATATTTGACCAGCAGATCTCTTATTCAATGATCATCAATTCCTAACTGAGATGTACAAAACATGATTGCGTGTTCTTGTATTGCCTTAATGTATGTTAATAAATAGGAGTCTTGTTCTGTGAAAACTGGGCCTAACGTATGTGTGTAAAGTGTCAGCACAGGCTAATCAGGGGCTACACTTTCCGCTTTTATAGAATGTTTCGTTTAAAGGAGGTCTCTTATAAATGCAAATCAAGTTTCCAGGCTAATCCGGGATGACACTTTATGCAAATGCATTAATACCAGTTTTCTTAGAAAGAGTCTTATATGTGTCCGGCTTCAAACCTCGTTGTCATCCAGGCGCCCGTGTAGCTGTGGCACGCACTGAACCGGATCCGTCTGAAGCGCCTCCAGTATGTTCCTGATCAGTGGATCCTCCGGGAACGCCGCTGTTGCCGCCGTGAAGTCCTCTCAGAGCGCCCTGGGAGAGCCGTGAGAAGCATGCGTGAATAACATACTTTTTAGACGTGTTTGGCTCACATTCCAGTGTTAAAACAAGAGACAGTGTCTTGTTAATATATATTTTGACAGTTAAATATATACTGTTATTTATCTTTTAATGTTTATTAAACGAAAAGCTAAAAGTGTTACTCCTTTGTTAAGAGCTATATATTATGTTCACATGAGGAACTCAATTTTTTAAACAATCTGAATTAACGTGTATTTAAACAGGTAATAAAGTGATTTTACCAGCTTACAATTACATCCGGTAACTTAGTCCCTATACAATAGTCAAGACAGTAAATTAGAATCAATTAGAATCAGTGAAAGAGGGGAAAAAGTCGTAAACAATAAAGTGAACAAGTATCACACACGCAGTGAAAATTCTTTACCATAAAACTTACTCAACAGGAAGAGCGTGTAGCTTAGAAACACTGAAGTGCACGTTGGCGAGAAACTCCTTCTTGAGAAGGTCAACGTGACCCGCGTGCAGGCGGTGATAAGGGAAATAGTTGAGAGCCCGGATGTTGTAATCCTTCTCTCCGAAGTGAATGGGCTGTGACGTCACATAGCGGTCCTCTTCTTTTACCTCCCTTAAGCGTTTATGTAAGTCTATTTTCTTTCAAGCTTATTTTATCATCGTTCTCGGAAAACTGACCTTTATCCATGTGCGTAAAGTGTCTTCCAGATAAGCATCTGCAGTCGGCACAGGCTAATCCGTGACTACAATTTCCTCCTTAACTGGATTTTTGCTAAGAAGAGATCTCCTTTAAACAAAAAATGCCTTTATACGGAAAGTGTCGTTCCTGATAAGCTTGTGTAGACTGTATAGGCTTATCTGGGACGACACTTTACGCACATGCATTAAGTCCGGTTTTCCTACAGCGAGACTTATATGGATACTCTCGAGCTTGCGCATGAATTAGGTAACATGTATATTCTGTGAAAATTTCGATATTACAGGGAGTGACATAATAAACCAATATTAAAATTCCCGATTTAAAAATGACTTGCGGCAATTTGAAAATAATGAAACGTTTAAAAAAACATCATGATAATGCTCCTCATTATACTTCTATATTGGAGGATATAACATTATCAAATGGAGAGTAAGTTGGTTCCTTTTTCCTAGTTCCTTATTCCTTATTCGAATAAGGAATAAGGAACAGTTCCTTATTCCTTATTCACGATTTCTTATTCGAATAAGGAATAAGTAACAGTTCCTTATTCCTTATTCACGCTTAACATATTTGACTAAGCTTTTTAAGAAAAATAATGCAATCAATTCTTAATTAAATCAAAACTAAATAACAAGAATACATTTAATTTGTGTATAACGATACATATTCATGTTTCTTCTTAGCGTTTTAATAGGATTTCTTGTATAACCCGAGCCGGCATTATCTACTTCGAATTCTAACTTCAAATCAACCAAACCTTAAGCCTGTATACTTATTTAACGTTTATGTGATATAAAAATGCAATCTATGATAGAATGATCCGAATTAAAGTATCCGAAATTATGGCCTCTGAATAAGGAATTAGTAATAAGTTAGTTCCTTATTCGGAAGCTCGTGCAGACCAACGATATATTAGGAGACCATCAGCTACATTTCGGACAACGTTGTCGTCAGAACGACATCACTGACGTCCCCATAACGGCGATACTGCAGCCTCAAGTAGACTGGAAAGTTTCATCGAGATGCCTATGTATTTTTATTTTGAATTTAACAAAATGCGTACTCAATAAAGTCTATCTTTCTATCTATCAATTTGGTGTTTCTATTAAAATAGATTTTCTTAAATTATGTAAACAATGTATTATTCTGTTTGGATATGGAATACGAAAGTGATTCGTTATTCACTGTTCAGCCGCGAAAGTTACTTAAACAATAAAGGACGAGTAGAAATATATTGGGAGTAATATGATCAATATATATGATTATATGTGAAATGTTTGCCATAGTAATTGTTTATAATACGGTACGCATAAAATACCTGCGTGCAATTATACATTCTTATTAAATTTGGAATCTTAAAACAGGGTAACGATAAAAAATCTTCTTAAATAATTATTCATTTACGTTTTGAGTTTACTTGATATACGAATATTTACGGACTCGTGTGATGTTTAAAACTTGTGTTTCCTGTGCTCGAGTTGTGCTTATCAACGCGATTGTTATTTTCTGGATAGTATCTATATCGAACTATATCTATATCGAACTCGAAGATACCACTTCTGTCTTTTACTCGGCGGTGGACGGCCCTCGAGTCAGTTTCATGAGTAGAACCAGTACTTGGCGTCTTTGGGAGATCTAAAGAACGCTCCCGCAGTTGGGATCGAACTCGTGACCCTGTTGCTAGACTGACACCATATCTACTATGTACGCTAAGTGTTAATAAAATTGACAGTCCAGAAGTCGTTGAGTCACCCAATCATATTCTTGGGATCTTGAGCCGTTAAAAAAATAATGGAGCTACAAAGTCATATTTTCCCATAATAGGCGGCAAAGACCACGTATGTGGGGTACTTTGGACCCTAATTACTTTTATATACCTTTGTTTTCAAAACGGATTTGATATTAACGCTCATCGATGAACCATTCAATAAGTAAATGCAGTTTATTTGATAACAAAGATTTTTTTATTTTTTTTATGAACATCAGGTTGATTTTTTTTACCAAAACACAGTATTCTCGAAATAAAACAACTAGATGTTCAAATCTATATGCCGTCATGTTCCTAAGACCGAATCCGCTGTTATTTTGGGGATATATTGAGCCGTTCAAAAGTTAAATAAAAAAATGCATTAAGCCCCGTTTTCCCAGAATCGAAAAACCTAGCGACGGAAACCTTAAATGACATCGAAATAAAACAATAAGATAGTCAAATCTATGTGACAAAGTGTCCCTAGGGACGAATCCGGTGCTAGTTTTTGGATATCTTGACCCCTTAAAGAATTTCACTTTAAACATAGAAGCTCAATATATCTCATTTTTGACGAGGGTTACCCACTTTGACACACCCTTTTTCGACCCCGGGGCAAAGTTATACCCCAATGCGCACATCAATGTGTCCGTGGTACTTTGAAATAACGGAATATTATAGATTTGAGACCACTTTGACTAGCTTACTATAATATTTTTAAAACAAACAGGCCAACACACAGTATAGTTTTAGTGAAAATTCGGTATTTCGGACCCTTTTCGAACATCTTTCAACTTTTCCAGATTATTTTTCCGATTTAATAGTAAATTTACCAACAATTACTCAAATAATACCAAATAATAATATATTTCGAGAAAAAATCACAATGGTTAATCAAAATGCCCTATTTAGCCCCCAAAACCACTTTAAGAACGCACGTGGCGCGCTTGTTACCCACTCTAACCACCGGGCCGACCCCCGGGCTTGGTAGATATCGACTAAGGCTACCTGAATATACCAGATATCCTGAACTAGACATCAGTAATATTGTCATGTATATTGTATTATGGTAGAAAAATGGACACTTTGACCCCCCTTAGCCCACCCCCACACCAATATGTAGGTTAAAGTTTTTTTTTCGCTTCGGCATACAAATAAAAATAATTTTGCTAAGTTTGAAGCAGCCATGGCCGAGTTTGGTAACTTTAAAAATTAAAAAGAACATACCTGCCTAAAAAAATCTCATTTTTGACGAGGGTTCCCTACTTTGACACACCCTATTTCGACCCCGGGGCACAACTAAACCCCAATGCGCACATCAATGTGCTCGTGGTACTTTGAACTAACGGAAAAGAAAGACATGCGACACCTATGGCTAGGGTGTTATAATATTTCAATACCAAACAGGCCAGCAAACAGTATAATGTTAGTGCAAATTCGGTATTTCGGACCCCTATCAAACATCTTTCAACTTTTCCTGATTATGTTTTCGATTTTACTTTAAATTCACCAACGTTTAGTCAAATAATACTAAATAAAAATATTTTTCGATAAAAAAAATCACACAATTTTATCAAAATGTCACATTAAGGCCCAAAAACCACCTTAAGAACGCACGTGGCGCGCTTAATTTCCCATCCTTTCCCCCGGGCCGACCCGTGAGCTTACTCCCGGGCCGACCCCTTCCAAAATATACCAAATATTTTGGCTATAGACATCAGAAATATAGTACAGTATATTGTATAATGGTAGAACAAATGGTAGAGTAAGACAATTCCATTGCCTTATTATCGTCTTCATAAAACTTGTTACAGCGTGTATCGTGAAAAAGAATATACAATAGAAATGTGACAGAATACATCCACATAACATAATCAAGCTTAAATAATACACGTAACATCTAAAAAATAAAATATCCGAGAGTGATCGTCCGAAATACAGGCTTCTGAATCAGGAACTAACTTATTACTCAATTCCTTATTCAGAGGCTATAACTTCGGATATTTAAATTCGGATCATTCTCGCATTGCGCAGCTTTATATTCGTTATTATTAGCTATGTCTTATGTAAGTTTTTTATTTATATTTCTGATACAGTTTTTGAAGTTTTATCTGACCCTTACCTTTGGCCAAGACTAAACGATACCTCATAACTAAGCATGGTTTAGATATCTCACTCCGTTCTCATACGTGAACAGTTACGAAGGGATATGATTAAGGATGTAAAGAGATTTCAACACGTCACCATAAAATCAAGACTGCACCGGAAGCAGCGTTGAAGGTGCCTCTAGTCGACTGGAAACTTTCATCGAGATGCATCAACATTTTATTTTATTTAACATTCAAACACCTGCGCGAATACTAGCTGAAATAGTGTGTTTTTTTCGTAGATTTGTTTTAGTGCGAATACACGTTTTGTCTTCATGCAGACCAACGGTACATCCGGCGACCTTCAACCTCGTCACACGATTATTGGCTGTGGGATCTACAAAACGGCAATGGGCTCGATGGTAAACAGTCCCTCGCTGATCTTAGCGTAACAGTTGCGCTCTGTTTTCTTACCGAATGCCAATATTTCGGACAGCGTTGTCGTCAGTTCGACGTCACAGACGTCAATATAAAGGCGATAATGCACCGGAAGCAGCGGCCAGGTGCCTTTATTAGTCTGGAAAGTTTCATCGAGATGCCTACGTATTTTGTTTTTCCATTAAAAAACAAATGCGTATTACATGCTCTTATTGAGTGTTTATATATTAAAATTCATTTTCTATCTCCGAAAACGCGTCTTCCCGATCTTGGATGCCAGCGGTACACCCAGCGACCTTCAAAAATGGCACACAATAAAAGATCGTGGGACGCGACAAAATGGCGCTGGTATCGGTGGTTACCAGTCCTATTTTTCCGAGTCAGTGCAGCTGGTTACTTTGTCATTGTTCACCCGCGAAAAAAGAACTGGTCATCATTACACATAAAAACTAAGTAGAAATGTTGTACAATACATATGTGCGATACCCAACCTATATTTACAATGATTTTAATTGATTTATTTGTCTCTTTTTTTCCTTTTTATTCAGAAAATGGCAGTTCCTTATTCAATTTGAATAAGGAATAAGGAACTAGATCCTTATTCCTTATTGAAATCGAATAAGGAACTGGGTTATAATTAAATAAAACTAAGAAGAAATGTACAGCAGTTAAAGTTTTGGATACACAACGTGAAAAACAATGATTGCTATTGATATATTGGTCTCTTTGGTTCATTTTCATTTATTTTTTTTAGTAAGAAATCGCCAGTTCATTATTCGATTTAAATAAGGAATAAGGAGCCAGTTCCTTATTCATTATTCAAACCGAATAAGAAACTGGATTCTCATTAAATAAAACTTAGCAGCAATGTATTGCAATATTATTTTTTTTTACGTGTACCATCATTTCATTGACATGTAGTATTGTTTGGTTAATTTTAATTTATGTTTGAGTAAGACAATGCCATTTCCTTATTATCGTCTTAATAAAATTTGTTGTCGGCGTATTTCGTAAAATAAAATAAACAAAGAAATGTGACAGAATATATCTATATAACATAATCAAGCTTAAATAACACACACATCTAAAAAATAAAATATCCGAAAGTGATTGTCCGAAATACAGGCTCTGGAATAAGGAACTAACTTATTTCTAATTCCTAATTCAGAGGCCATAATTTCGGATACTTTAATCGCATCATTCTAGCATCTGGACCTTACCTTTGGCCAAGACTATCCGATATATGAGTATCAGACATGTTTTCATCATGTTGAAATCGAATAAGGAACTGGGTAATAATTAAATAAAACTTAGTAGAAATGTACTTCAATAACTATTTTGTTATACCCAACCTACATTAACAGTGGTTTTCATGATTTATTGATCTCAGTGATTCATTTTCACTTATTTTTTATTAAGAAATCGCCAGTTCCTTATTCGATTTGAATACGGAATAAGGAATCAGTTCCTTATTCCTTATTCAAACCGAATAAGGAACAAGGATAAAATTAAATAAAAATAGTAGACATGTACTACAATACATATTTTTGATGCCCAATCTACATTTATAATGATTTTCATTGATGTACTGGTCCCTTTGGTTCACTTTAATTTATCTTTTTGGCAAGAAAATGGCAGTTCCTTATTCGATTTGAATAAGGAACCAGTTCCTTTTTCCTTATTGAAATCGAATAAGGAACTGGGTTATAATTATAAAAAAATAAATAGAAATGTACCTCAATAAATATTTGTTATACCCAACCTATATTTACAGTGATTTTCATTGACTTATTGATCTCTTTAATTCCTATTTATGTTTTTGTTAGTAAGAAAATGCCGTTCCTTATTCGATTTTGATTTGTTATTTATAGTAAGTACATTCCAGTTCCTTATTCGATTTCAATAAGGAATAAGGAACCAGTTCCTTATTCCTTATTCAAACTGAATAAGGAACTGGTTTATCATTACTTAAAACTTAGTAGAAATGTATTGCAATGCGTATTTTAAATATCCAACCTATGTATACACATGTATATAGTGATATTCATTTTTATGTTGAACAATTTTGATCATTTTCATTGATGTTTAAGTAAGAAAATGCCGTTCCTTATTCGATTTTGATTTATTATTTATAGTAAGTACATTCCAGTTCCTTATTCGATTTCAATAAGGAATAAGGAACCAGTTCCTTATTCCTTATTCAAACTGAATAAGGAACTGGTTTATCATTACTTAAAACTTAGTAGAAATGTATTGCAATGCGTATTTTAAATATCCAACCTATGTATACACATGTATATAATGATATTCATTTATATATTGAACAATTTTGATCATTTTCATTGATGTTTAAGTAAGAAAATGCCGTTCCTTATTCGATTTTGATTTATTATTTATAGTAAGTACATTCCAGTTCCTTATTCGATTTCAATAACGAATAAGGAACCAGTTCCTTATTCCTTATTCAAACTGAATAAGGAACTGGTTTATCATTACTTAAAACTTAGTAGAAATGTATTGCAATGCGTATTTTAAATATCCAACCTATGTATACACATGTATATAATGATGTTCATTTATATGTTGAACAATTTTGATCATTTTCATTGATGTTTAAGTAAAAAAATGCAGGTTCCTTATTCGGCTTGAATACGGAATAAGGAACTGGTTCCCGTTTCCTTATTCGGCCGCGAAAAAAGAAATTGAGTTTAAATGAAAACAAAAATTAGGAAATGTACTAGATTGCATTTTTATATCACATAAATGTTAAATAAGTATACAGGCTTAAGGTTTGGTTGATTTGAAGTTAGAATTCAAAGTAGAAAATGCCGGCTCGGGTTATTCAAAACATCCTATTAAAACGCTGAGAAGAAACATGAATATGTATCGTTATACACAAATTAAATGTATTCTTGTTATTTAGCTTTGATTTAATTGAGAATTGTTTGCATTATTTTTCTTAAAAAGCTTAGTCAAATATGTTAAGCGTGAATAAGGAATAAGGAACCGTTATTTATTCCTTATTCGAATAAGGAATCGTGAATAAGGAATAAGGGACTGTTCCTTATTCCTTATTCGAATAAGGAATAAGGAACTAGGAAAAAGGAACCAACTTACTCTCCATCATTATCAAAGGCTCACGTAGCAAATTGCGTCTGATTGTAAATCAACGTATATTTTCAGTTTTGCATACTTGTTATTTTGATCATCTTTCTGCTTAAACGGCTAACTGATCATACATATCATAATCTTACTCAATTCTACCATTGGCCCAGGTTCCCGCAAAAGAAATCTGCTAGGTTGCCATGGAGACGCTTGTTCTGCGCATCATCTGCGCAGTAGCGCTCTCGCGCAGCTTCCGTAAACTAACGGTGGTACTAGTTCAACACGCGCGCATCGTCTGCACCGCGCTCAACTGCGGTAAAAAATCAACAACAACACATCTGTAAATTATAGTCAATCACACAGCATTGACAAAAATACGCGTAGTGTGTATATGGTAAATTTAATTTTAAAATGCCATGATTTATTACATGCAAAATGTAGTTTAGTGACCACTCCCGCTGATACTAAATTCATAAGCAAGTGAATGAAAAAAACGTGTTTCTCGGCTGAAATAAATCTGCATGCACGAATGTGAAGCGAATTTATGATCGCAAGTTCTTAAGGCAGACGTTCAACCGCGTTGCGATAAATGCTTTATCTTAATTTTAATATTATGCGACATTGATAATGCATTGGAAAACCCAATATTAATCACCATAGTACATATAACATCATTGTCTTCTCAACAGCTCGACGTTCGTAAATTCAAACGAGAAAATAACAGTAATGTTCAATACCGATATATCGGTCGATGTCCGTCCGTATGCACACGAGAAGTAGAGGGGGCAGTCTGCGCATGGGCGGCGACCAGTAGGTGTAGGCGTCATTTAATACGTCATCATCGCAGGATCACGTCATCAAGCTCCGCCTCGGTAATTCCTTTATTGGCTGAAGTAAAGATCCATGTTGAACTGGATTTTGCTTAAAAGATACTTCCTTTTATGTGCTGGAAAGTCGTTATGCATGTGCGAAAAGTGACGTCCCATATTAGCATGTGCGGTCCGGACAGACTAATCAGGGAAGACATTTTCCGCTTTAATTCGGTTAGAAGAAAATTTCTCCTACACGAAAATCCAGTTAAGGCCGAATTAATTACGTAAAGCCCAGTTTACCCAGAACAAAACTTAAATACAAGCGACTCAACCCCACCTAAGATAAGATATCCCTAGGCGCTGCACACCAATATCCGGCCGTGCAGCTTCTCAAGACGACTGAACAGGAAGTCGACAGCGGTACGAACTGTCGTCTGCAGTACTGTCGGCGGGTCGAACGAGCGCCAAAGCATGGCTTCGTCAAACAATAGCTGATCAGAATTGAACAAAATGTCAGCATAGCGTTATACAAAATAATTTATTGAAACAACCTAGCTTTGTGATTTTTGGTTTGCATCAAACGTTCAAATTTCTACACACTTAAAACTTGTCGACTAATATGATCCTGATTGAAGACTTTCTGGACAGTACGGTTATAACTTAGGATTACCCATGACATTGATTACTTAAAGAAAATAATGAATTTCTTCTTAATTTAATTATGATTAACGGACTAAAAAGAATTTTTGCTTGACTTTTAGTGTAAGATAACAGATACAACTGACACTAATAAATTATTCATCTTTCAAAAAGAATGTCTGTATTGGCCCGATATAGTGTCAACATTCTTTGCTCGTTTTATTTTATTTTCCTACAAGTATTTTCCTCATTTTCCAGTTGTTGAACCTTTGCAGAGCTTCGTGTACTCACCTTTAAGAACAGCGGTGTCGGGCACTTCCGGAATGTTCTCAGCAGGAGGTCCTTCTGGGGCGGAGTCAACTTCGGGTTCCGTTTCTCCGCCCCCGACGACACTATGTTGCGCGCGTCCCTCTGACCTAGTTCCAGGACCTGTATTAACATTTTCTCACCAGGAAATAATTTCTGGAAAAGACGACAAATATGAATTACAAAAGAATGATAAAACATTTTGAGTTACCTGAATTATTTTAAGAACGTACGCGGCGGTTTATGTGTTTTTTTAGTTGTAGATCTGCACAGATTTCGATGTCGTTTGGTATTTTTAAATAGTAATCTATTCCTCAAGGACAAAAATGTGGTTAACCACAGGAAATCATAAATAAATTACTAAATAAATAATAATTATAATTAAATAACTGTGTATGTGCAATTGTTTGGTCTTTTCATCTCTACACAACTATTGACAATTACGTATTAATGTATGTTCGTGTGTTGCTCTTCATCACTCATAACAAGGTTTTTAATGTACAGCCGGGAGTACTAGTATGAATAAGAATTCGCCCTTACATTGAATGTTATCTGTATACGAGTACACTAGTTTCCGTTTGGAAAGTTCCGCTCCCTTGAGGGCCGGAAACGCCTTATAGTTCTCCTCCGGTAGTGAGGACACGATGACCTTGCAGTGAGACGGCAGGGATGCCGGAAGCCACATCGAAGAGCGGCCATTATGTGAGGTGTCCAGCTGGTCAAGCGAGTCTTAGATGACCACGAGTTGACACTCTGCCGTGCCTTGCTTTAAGAGGACCCTCAACTGGAATTTTAGAAGGTCAACAGTCTGAAAAAGAGGAACTAGCTTTTAGAATTCCACCTGACGAATAATCTTTGCATGAAGATCTAAAAGTAAGGAGTTTTTGTTTGTTTAAGAAAAAAGTATGGTTCATGATATACATATGAGTCACGCTCTGGAAATCTGGGTTCAATGCATATTCTAAAGTGTCCTCCCTAAGTAGCATGTGCAGTCCGTTCAGGCTTATCAGAGACGACACTTTCCGCTTAAACTGGATTTTTGTTAAACGAAAAATTACATAACATCGTACTGCACAGACTAATATGGAACGCACAGGCATTAAACCACTTTCCCAGAACGAGGCTCCTATGCATCTTGAAAGTAAATAACCTTGTTCTGGCATTATACCATATTTAAGACTGTACGACCAGATTTAAAATGTAAGATTGACTATTACAAAGAAGTCAGAACGAAAGAAAAACTAAACGAGCAAGAAAATGAATAAAACAAATAAGAAAAAGGTAATTTGTTATCATGAAGATAATGATGATGATGATTATGATGATGAGATGATGATGGTGCTGAATATGATATGATGATGATGATGATTATGATGAAGATGATGATGATGATGATGATAATAATGATGATAAGGATGAGGATGATGAGAATGATGATGAGATGATGATGATGATGACGACGACGACGATGATGGCGATGACGATGATGATAAAGATGATGCGGGTGATGATGATGATGACGACGACGATTACCATGAGGATGATGATGAGGATGATAAGGATGATGATGATGACGACGACGATGATGAAGATGATGATGATGATGATGATGATGATGATGATGATGATGATGATGATGATGATGATGATGATGATGATGATGATGATGATGGTGGTGGGGATGATGATGATGATGATGATGATGATGATGATGATGATGATGATGATGATGATGATGATGATGATGATGATGATGATGATGATGATGATGATGATGATGATGATGATGATGATGATGATGATGATGATTATGATGATTATGATGATTATGATGATTATGATGATGATTATGATGATGAAAAAAAATATTAGAAGATGAATATGTCATTATCAGCATTCTAATCGTTGAGTTTAAAATGTGAAAACGACTTTCATATAAAAGGTTAAAAACATGATGTAAACTTATTAACACTTGATCTATATTTATGTATAAAGGTTTAATCAAAATACGTAAAATAAAAGAAAGTCGACCTGATGATACAAATTTGTATTTTTCGCAACTTATTCTTGACATGGGTAAAATGACTAGTTCACAAATTGCTTTAGCGATATTTCATATAGGGAACCTTATTAAAAACAATTCAAAACAAATGCTGCGTTTTCCATCATTGTATAATTCGCGCGCGAGTGTGTGCGTGCGTTCGTGCGCCATGCGTGCGTGTGTGTGTGTGTGTGTGCGCGCGTTCGTGTGTGTGTGTTTCGCACATTTTAGGTGCACGAAGTGAGACGTTTCTGGTTCAGGCGACGAATCCGTAGCTCCCGGACGAGCGCAATGGTGCTTATTTCCCTCCGGACACAATCGAACCGGACTTCACGCTCGGACGCGCATCAGACTGCGCTGTTTCCTTTATATGACCGACGTTCCGGAAGTAACACTCAGAATACTTTCTTTCGCACGGTGAGCCGCCGAGGCCGGGCTTTAACGGATCAAAAGTAGGAAGAACATTTTGAAACATTCTGTGAGTAACTCTTCTGACCAGCGTTATGAGAGCGCGGAGAGGCTGATATCTCCCAGTGTAGGGCTGTAGGGGTCGGAGCGAGTAGGACACTACCAGACACTGAGGCAGTATTTTTAGTTGTTCGCTTGCGGACGACTAAAGTTACTAGACCACGAATTCCGATTCGAAGTGTCTTAACTTCCATTCACCAACGAACGAATCTGTAAGCATACGCGCAAAAAGGAGTTTGCGGCGCGATGAATGGTATAATAGCCCACTATGTACTCCTAGTCAATTCATGCGCGCAGGTCATTCATAATCTTAGGGTATTAATAGATCAGAGAACATGAAATTCACCAATCGGATGTCGAGCTTGCAATACACTATCATTCGCGTTTCGGTAGAATAGTAAGGATTAGGAATTTACTAACATATCGTAAAAAAATATTGGTGACGAGGGGGGAGTTACACGTTAATGACAATACATCAAAATGAATGAAGATAAAATGGAAAGAAATTAAACGAAGCATACAATTTCTGAAGAAAAAATAATAACCAAAAAAATAATGTTGTTTGCTTGATTATTGTATTCAATGCTCGTTGATATCAAAAACGTTATTATTATAATTATGTTGTGATTCATTTATTTGTTAGACTTAAACACGTCGATGGATACACTCACGCCAACCACCTGTGAATCAAAATACAAGTTTTCTAATCTTTGTATTATTATTAATTAGTTTATTTCAGTCCCATCCACAATTCATCCTAACAATTACTACAACCAAAGATGCATATAGCATGTACGAACGTACTTGCACTATCAAGTATGATTTTCAATATGCAGAAAGGAGTAAAGGGGCCCCCGTAACATGTGCAGACTAGGGACCCAAAACAGGTTAATTCCGCCCTAGCTACGTTTCCTTTGTTTACTTCAACTAGAGGTCAAATTCTTACATAATTCCATTTGTAAGGCTCTGGTTCGGGATATGTAAAGTAGCATTGGTCGGTTATTTTTAGTCATGCGGTATTTTTCGCGGGTGTTTTAGCGTGTCTATTTCGTCACGTGATCAAAAGATTTTCTCCGAAAAAAATAGCTCATCGAAACGATAACATGAAATTATTAAGTTTGTATATATTTGTTTTGTTTCAAGACGGTATTTTTGTCAAAAAGATTTTTGATATATAATGTTCTTGTTATTTTGAGCTTAACATAAACAATTTTAGTGGTTTATTGACGGCTCAATGATACATTGTTTACACCCCACGCTTGAACGCGCACCGACTTCAAAACATTCGGTTCGTTTGAGCAAAACAGACTTGTAAATGGCAAAACTTCGGGTTACTCTTAAGATAATGATATTTATTAAACAAGATAAGTTTGTTATTAACACTGTATATGACACTTAAAAGTGATCGTATTTTTTACGAAAGCTTGATATAGGAAAATGAACATTTTACATGTCGTATGGTTTCAATGAATAATTTTACTTCCACTATGCCAATTTGATAACACAGTTACACATTTTAATTTTTCAATTAATGTTTATTGTTGTGAAGTTATATTTTGATCAGTACTCAACAGGGTAAGATCTTAAAAGCAAATCTCAAACAGTGGCTGGAATTACGTGCAACAAGAGTTACATTTACCTAAATTTGTGGTATTTTTTTATTTGTTTAAACTTTTTTATTGTGTAAGCATTTATTCTTGATTCTAGAGCGTCAGAGTGTTTCCGCTGTGTTTATACGCACTACCTTTTTTTACTGAAACGCAATGTAAAACATAGAAGACTGTTGTTCTTATATTGATTTATTTATTAAAATTCTTATCATGGTCCTATCCGCTCCTTTTGTCTGTCTCAAACACTTATTATGCAAAGTTTGCACTATTATACATTCTTCGTTTATTGAAAGATGACATCAGATTTTTATCCAACAAAAGCTACCATGCCTTTCATAAATGTGTCATGTTCTGAGAAAACTGGGCATAATGCATGTGCGTAAAGGGTCATCCCAGATTAACCTGTGCAGTCCGCACAGGCTAATCCGGGACGACACTTTTCGCCTAAATTTGATTTCTGCTAAGAAGAGAATCATTTAAACGACAAATTCCATAAAAGCGGATATTGTCGTCCCTGATTAGCCTGTGCGGAGTGCACAGGCTAATCTGGAACGACGCTTTACGCACATGTATGCATTATGCCCAGTTTTCTCAGAACGCGACACATTTGTGATATTAATGAACTGATGGAAAAGTAACTGCAGAATACAGATTGTAGAATTCTATACCGTGGTGTTGGTATGAAACAATTAAGACATGACTCAATTTAATTTCTGTTTCTAATTCATTGTTTAATCTTAATATTCCACTGAGATGATTACTAAGATTGAATAAGTTAAACATGAAATTAAGCAATTATTAAGTATATTTATGAAACTCTTAATTCATCTAACTCTTAAACAAGACAACAAAGTGTTCAATTTGATCTAGTGTCTTCAGTCATCGTTCGGCGTTCAATTTTGTCAATATTTTAATTCAAATAATCTCTTTAACCACATGGTAGGCTTTGACCAAACTTGTCACTAATATTCCTGTGTTGTCGTTACACCGATTTCTTCAATTCACACCAGTCTTTAAAAAATATGGTTGCCATAGCCAACAACCCTTACAAAGCTAGCAATTTGCATATGTTCTTGTCCGGGAACGATAGCTGGATAGTTATAGTGATAGTTCAAAACAGTTTTCACATTACGATTTTCATCTCAGCCTGTACTTAGGTTAGCGCTATATAAGGTCCTAATGGCCCTGTTGTTTTTTCAATAGTTTGATTTATTCATCTGTTTTATACTCTTTTATTCTTTGTTACAACAACAGTTATTTGTAAGTAACTAAATTTATTTGATTTTTTAACGTCATCTCATCGTGCATTTGTCGTATTATTTGTTTTTTAAACAGATATTTAATCGTGTGTCTTAAAGTCATGATACAGTCATTCATTATTCAGTGAAAGAAAAAACCTACGTAAAATGAATGTCTAAAATCTAGACTCTAGACCAGTTTATGTAAAGAATAGGTGTTTATAAATGAGTTCAATTGTGCAACCGTTTTTAAGCTGTTGGAATGTTTGATAAATGGGTTTAGGTTGCAGACATAATCGTGTCGATTTCGTTTCTAAATGCAGCCTAATAACGATGAGTCACCTGCAGCATTAATGCATAAGGATGACTCCGTGCAAAAGAATGATATCTAAATTGATATATGCGTTAAGTAGTACATTGTTGAATCGGAAATTGACAAGCTGAGTGTTAAAAAAAGGATCCACCATGTCTGGCTGGACTTAAAAAAAAACACGTTTTGGATAGGTGGGACATGCAAAATGTTGACATTAGCCAGGTCTCTTAAAGATAGCCCGTATTAAATAAACATCTAAGGAAATATACTTCTCTATAAAATATCCCACGATGTGGCTAATGTCACGTAAGCGCTCTTTTTCCTGTGTATCTGGCAAAAAAGATGAAACTGAGCGGTGTCATTTATTTGACACGCGGTATGACGTATTCGACATAATTATATAGTTTACATAAGATTCTAAATGATATCCAATTATCCTAGATCTTAACATGTATTGATACTTTATTTAGCAACTTATACAATTCAATACGGATCACATTTGCATGCCGTTATATATGTAACTATGTTTTGAACACTTATACTCCTGGACTGTATGTCTATTGTATATTGAATAAAACTTATATATGCTCTTTTTCATCAAACGACATCGCGTTCTGAGCCGCTGGGCAGAATTTGTTATAATTTCACAGGAAAGTTCCATGTGTAGTCATGTTTAGGCCAATGGTTAAAAACAGGGTTTTGAAACTTAAAAACTTCCAAATTCTCTGGAACAGCATGGCGTCGAGGTATTCAAAATCGTATTGTGGTTATCTACAGTAATTTGTTCAAATTATCCCCTTGTGGAACAAAACTGGCCTCGTCTCAGTGGTCACCAGTTTTGCATAGACTAATATCGTGAAAGCCTTAAAGATATTAAAGATATTATTTTCTGAGCCCGCTTATCCCATGGCTTCCATTTTTTGTATGCAGAATCATCTAGAGGTCATCTACAGAAATTGTTTAAATTAAGCACCCTGGCGTCAAAACGTGCCTCGCCTCAGGGATCGCCAGTTTAACAAAGACTTGTATTGGGAAAACCTCTAAAAAGCTTCTTTTTTGAAATCGCAAAGCCAATGACTCTCATATTTTTAAACAAGGGTCCTCTTGTTTTAGGTAGCATGACAACTAAGATTTGCCAAGCAGTTTTAGTTGTTCGCCCTAGCGGACAACTTATGTAGATGGAGTTTTGCAAGTCAGTGTGCTTCTTAACTACGCTAGACGAAGCGTCGTTGTATTGGACAATTGATATTGGCCAATAAGAGCGCACGCTTTGCCTGAGCGACAGCACTACCTGCAGTTAAATTATGCAGACGACGAATGACGTACATGTCATACGCTAGGAGCGTCTGCTCTAGGTCATGTAACCCCAAACCGGAACTCCTGTTTTCAGGGTTACATGCAGTCAATTTGATACTCAGCACACATTGTTCAGTGCATGCTGTCTAGGATTTGTCAAATACATTGCAAATGGTTGATGTTGGTATCAACGTGAAGGTATATTTGTAAGCAATAAGGAAAAAAAGCCATTTTTGTGCTCTACTTTTTGTGTTGATGGTTCCCGGCTTTCAAAGTAGGTCATACTATTTGAGCCCAAAACGGTTGTCTGCACAGCTGTCAAAATCGGCGTGCCTGTTCTAAGGTAAATATTTTGAGTTAGTACACATAGAATTTAATGACATGCATTTTTTTAAAAAGATTATGCATTTATCTTTCAAATGATGTATGATGATATAGTGGGTATGCGCTTGATCATGGTAAAAATTGATATCGAACTTCAACTATTTTATAACGGAAATTAATTGCGCATGCGTAACCTCTACTTTGCCAGGAGCTATAACCATGGCATCTGCCTGTTTATACTGGTACACTGCAGACAGCCTTGCGGATTGTCTTCTCTTTAAACCCGCTGTTTACATTTAAATCACTTACCGGTTAATTACGGAATACCTTTAGGGCCATCGTGGTTACACATTAATACCAAGAGGGCGAGAACGCGAGAGTACGATGACGAGAATGCGACAATACGATGACGACAGTGCGACAATACGATGGCGAGAATGCGAGAACGCGATAGTACGATGGCAACAATGCGACAGTGCGATGACGACAGTGCGACAATACGATGGCGGCAATGCGATAGTACGACGGCGAGAATGTGAGGACGCGAGAGAACGATGATGAGAATGCGACAATACGATGACGACAGTGCGACAATACGATGGTGAAAAATGCGAGAACGCGATGACGAGAATGCGATGATACGATGGCGACAGTACGATATGACTATCGCATTTTCGCCATCGTACTGTCGCATTGTCGCCATCGTATTGTCGCCCTGTCGCATTGTCGTCATCGTACATCGCGTTCTCGCATTCTTGCCATCGCGTTCTCGTCATCGTATTGTCGCACTGTCGTCGTCGTTTTGTCGCATTCTCGCCATAGTACTCTCGCATTCTCGACCTCTGGATTTTAATGTGTAACCACGATGGCCCTAATCAGTAGTGTTTAACAGCTTGTGTGACAACATTGTCCAGTCTAGTGTTAAAGGCTGCTTTCATGGACAACGGGGCTTAATGCATGTCAAATAAGATTAGCCTGTGCACACTGATTAGCCTGTGCAATGCGCTCATTTTGTCTTAGTTATCTCTATAACATAAATATGAGGATAAACAGTGCACACACATGTCGACCTATGCTTTAAGACACACTCTTTATAAATGTGAATGGGTTGTGTTCATTTCAAACTTTCGATATAAAAAGCTTTAACATTATTTTGAAAACTAAGTTGCGTCTAAGATTATGCAATAGTGAACAACTTCAGTGCCTTCATCGCTTTGATTTTGTGAGGGGATATAGTGAGTTGTTAGGTAAATGAAGAACAAAAAATAAGTTAAAGACAACAAACAGTACATTTTCAAATTTAAACTATGATGGGGCAAATGACAAAATGCACAAGCATTTAACGCAACATTTATAAACTTGAAACAAGAACGGGTAAACATGCTTTCAATTATTTTATTGTTCCAAAACAGGTTATGATAACAAAATATACATTCTTAAATAATTAAGGTTTAACCGGTCATTTTGCGACAATATATAGGAGCGCTATGTTGTCCCTACCTTTCTAACTTTGCCCTGTGATGGTTAATGCAAGATGCATGATCTAATGTATAGTCCATGATAGTCGGAACAAATGAAACTAAGACGACAATAATCATGAGCTCATCTTTATGGATATATCAGATTATTATATAGGTCAGGTCTCTGTATAGATCTAGATCTACAGTGAATTTATATGCTATGCGAACGATGTATAAAACCTACGATTGAAAACACATCTTAATAATGACATGAAAATGGCGAAAATTGGTTGCTATCATGCATTTATCTACATGGGGTATTATTTAACTAGTACCTTTTTGCTAAGCTGTAGAACTCTCTTCCCCAACATTTCATGGACCAGTTACATTTCAACCAGTTCTCCAGTTTGGTTAGCTCATGGGACGGTGAGAGTTGCCGTTGTTCCTATTGCATGTATCAAACATAGATGCTAAAATTGGCTTTTGTTGCTTGCTTGCTTCATGATTCATGCATACTGTGATATATGCTTTTTTCATGTAACGAAACTGATTATTAAATATGTAAGTTGCTTAATTTCGGCTTTTTAATGCTTGCTTGTTTTTATGTTTCATGCACACTGTGCTTTATGCTTTTTTCTTTATTCATGCATCGAAACTGATTTTAAATATGTAAGTTAAATCATTATTAAGTAAAATATACTTTCTTCAATTTGTTTCTAAATTCTCTAAATTAGTAATTATGTTTTCGTTCCTTATCTTACTTCCTTTTATAATAACACTCATGGCTTACTTTTAAAACTACATCATAATCTCCTCATCTCTTTTATAATGCGTGTCAGTTTTTACTATGTGTGCAAGTTCACCCGATCCTGTAAAATTAGCTACTACTACTAGAAATTTATCAGACTTTTTAGTGTTCTACTACTAATAAAAGGTGCCTTTTGTACCGCAGTAAAATTTTATTAGTGGTGCCAACACTAACAAAAGACAATCATAACTGGTGAGAATTATTTCGACCAATCAATGAATAGCATTCCTTGGTATGAATCAGGCCAATTGACCAGTCGCCAACTCCGCCCACATTTTGTCGATCAGCCAATCAGATATCGATTTTTCACACACCCCTCAGCAACGCTTATCTGGCCGCCATTTTGTCCGACAAACAAAGCGTGTTGTACATATGGAATGGACGTAATTTTTAAGAGTTTACACAGATTTTATATAAAAATGCATGATCATTACTGTTCGATCATTATTCAAAATTGTAGGTGCTATACATACTTTATAAAAGGTTATTATTTTATCTTTATTTCTTGAACATATGAACGAGTAATGAGAAAACAAACACAATAAATAGTTTAACCACACCAGGTGTGTGTTCTATAAAACGTGTTATACCGTATTGATGCACAATATTATTAAGCAGGTTGGGCAACATAATAATTGCCACACGTGCTTATTAATCTCAGCGTAATTGTCGATGATTAATAAATAACAGTATGTTGCGTGGATCTCAGAATGGAGGAACATTAAGGCATTGTTAGGTACTGTACACAAGAAAAGAAAACTATTTAATTACTTAAATGATTTCCAATTATATATTTATTTTCTGTGGATCATAAACAATGGAAATCATTATAAATTGTTAACTTAAATATTGTTTTAACTAAAGTAAAAACAACAAAAATGTGATTTCAACGCGGCTTAGCCAGCTTAAAGCGACTTCAAGTGTAAAATGTACGGCTTATAATACAACAACAACATTTCTTAAACAACATTTATTGATACGGGGAGAAATGTGAAAATTGCAATTAAAATATAAGGGTCATCTTGTTATAAATAAGCAAATGCATAATATGCTAAATTATTCAATTCGAATGTTCGTGAACAGCACCGTAATACCAACATTTCATTTTTTGATAGTGAAATGTAACAGGTTCGCATTAAACATAAATGAAATAAAATGCATATTAGACTATCTGTTAATGAAACCACGAAATTAGGCCTGTATTAAATTATGGTTACAATCAAAATTTAATTTATATCCAAATAAAAAAAATCGGTGTCTTTTTAAAAATAACTCAATAAAACAAAGATCTCAACATTTTTAATAAACAAAAAAAAACATCATGATATGGATATGTCATTTGCATTTAATAAAAATATTTTCAAAATTATATATGAATAGCCACCGGGTTCACTGTCAGACGGTTGAATACAAGTTCAAAATCAATATGAAATAAATGCTCATTTTTACAACGTATTTTTCATCACCTCCCTATATAATATGTGTAAGAAACGTTTCTGATAGTCAGTCTGCCGTTAACTCATTTATTTTAATTACGCCATATCTCTCTTAAGTTTTTATGATTGTATTAACGTTTTACAAAGCAGTTTAGGTTAGTGTGCGGCTTTAATAATTAATTTTATAGAAAAGAGCATAATACATCATTACAAATAAAGATTTTCCCTCACGTAATCCGCTATAATTGCGATCTGCTTGTCGGAGTTTTCTAATCACCTGACCACGTGACTATGTGGGCGGAGCGATCGATAATTTGGCGACTGGTCAATTAAACACTACATCGACGGCATCAAAGATGGAAGCATCCAGTTCTTGTGCAGAACCGACGGTATGTTCTAAATTTCTATATTTTCATCAGAAAAAGTGTTGGTTTATGTGCATGTTTAATAGTACTTAGCAACCGAAGACAATAATTGGACGATGGCTTCCACGTACATATTATTTCCAGGTATTACTAGCACCAAAACATGTCAACATTGAGAACGCTGTATTAATGATGTAGCACGTGTACCCTTCATTCCTGTAGACTTAAATTTAATTAATATACTAAATATGTGTTGACCGATTAAAAAAAACATTTGCATATGTCAATACGTAGTTACATGAGGTTTTTGGGTATAAAACAAACACAAAAAAAGTATGTAATTAGGCATTTTTTGTGAAAGACAGACAAACAGACATACAGTTTATTTCAATCCAATAAGGCATTTAAGCCCACGAGGACATATATACAATACAAGTGTTGACGAACAGTGTAGACTAGAATACAAATTTTTTACAAAAGTTGTAGTTGTATGTTTCCAACATTTGGAGAAGATCACTTTGAGAACAATATTTAAAAAAAAACATACATGCAAGATAATTCTGAAACGTTTTCTAAACATTTAACCAATCTATTTTAAACTATTATACAATATGTTCTTATCTTAGAGGTTTTTCAATCAACTACTTTGGGTAGTATAGCTGCCTATATTTATTTTTGTCCTTGTACCGATTATTAGATGATATTCTATTAACAAGTTAGAAACATATAAATTGGTTTTTAAAATGTAGCATACATTTATCCTGATTTGTTTCGTACTATCAAATAGCATCATATAAGCATGATAGTATGTTGTTTAAAAGAAGCCTTTTAGGGCTGTATTCTACACATATACATCGATTTAACAAACAATGACAAAAGAGTAGTTATATATACACATTTACATAAATATGCTATATTACACCACTTTATCCTGCATTAAATGGTTTCTCTACATCGACCTCTTCGGATATGTTTATAAATTTAGTTCAATTTTACTATTACGAAAAACAAGTAAAATAACCAATCGCAAAGAAACCTTCAACTACAAAAATATAATACAGTTTAATCATTTAACTTGTATGAATTATATATCTATCACAGAGGGTATTTTAACATCTATGGAATTAACATTAAGAGTGCCATAGATATATATGCCTTACCGAAACGAAAATGTAAGACTGATATCATAGGCAACTGCTATCACTAACATCTGTACTTAACAATTAATAACCACTGTTCATATATTTGTCTTACCGAAAGAAACATGTAAGACAAATATTGTGGAAACTAGACTCAAAATGACACGTTATAATATATTAATTGTAAGATCTTGAACTACATTATGATTTAACGAGTAAGACAGACATTATAGATGTTTTTGTCATATCAATTCATACGATAGAACGCTTATATGGTGTGATATTAACATAAACAGCAGAATTAACTTTGCGTTAACAATTTCAGATTAGTTCACTACGATACTTTAAAGTTGTACAGAGCAACGCTAGTATAGCCTGGTAAATATAATAATACAATGGGTATTAATGCAACATGTCATATCTATTAATCGTAATAGAAAAATGCATGTAAATGTTATAATGTAATCGTATTTCACTACAATACATTACAGTTGTAAATAGCAACGCTATCATAGTCTGGTATACTTAACAATTAAAACGGCATAAAGGCCTCATATCATATTTATTATCCGTATTACAAAATGTATGTAACAGTAACCAACAAACATGTAAACATAGTTTGCGTATGGTTTCTGTGAAATATATGACTCGATTTAGCTCCCCCAAATCATTAGGGCTTTGATCTGTCGATCGCCACTGTCGCACAATGCGACAAATTGACGAAAGAAAAGTTTTTTAATGTGGCGAATTTCATTACTGAGACCATAATTGTGGAGCCTGCCATAAAGTACGTCACGCTCCAGGGGGGGGGGGGGGGGGGGGGGGGGGGGGTAAGAAAGTGTGACAGTTTGTGACAGGGGGAGGAGATGGTCAGGCCATTAGTGACGTCACACATTTATGGATTTTTTTTAAATTAGATTTCTAAAATATTATATTTCTGAGTAGAATTCAATATAGATTTAAACCTATTTTTTGAACATTTGATTTCGATTTGGCAAAATAGCACGGAACACATATCTCCTGATTGTGATGTTTACGATTTCTCTCGATAGGAGCTCTAGTATTCTGCTGTGAAGCCTTATAGCATTGCTTTCGTTATGGCGAAAGTATTATTATTTCTATGTTGTCCGCTGGATACTCTACTCGGAAGAACACATTTAAAACTTGACTTCATCTATTGTAAATGAAAAACCAGCAGATAAAAGCTGTTTATTACATACTTGTGAAGTCTAATGTTTGCAATTTTTGTTTTCAAATTCAATCTAGATTGAGTAACTGCTTCAATGAATAACTGTGTCACTGTTGACAATGAACTATTCTACTATTACAGTCAGTTTAATAATGTTCTTTTAAGTGGTGATTTTATATTTTAATACAATTAAATAGTGCAGTTTGTTTAACATTAAATTCTAATCATGTGTTATTAAAAAAATCGAAAGGTTGACGATAATTGTGACAGTTTGTGACATGGGGGTGGGTGGGGTAAATATGGTTAAAAATAACGTAACGTACTTTATTGACGGTCCCAGACTGTGCTAATCTGTTTTACGAGAAATCTGGTTTGGTACGTTACTGGGGCATAGTCCGTGACCACATTGCGTCCAAAAAAGTCCGAGGGGGTAATCAGATCACTAATTAGTCTTTTGATGCAGAAGATAGCGCACATATATAGGTTACATTACACTAAATCATTGTGTATCCCTCCGTGGTCCATTCGAAAGTAGTGCCTATTTCTAAAGAGTTCCTTTTCTCTTCTTGAATATAAGCCATTTAACAATGTGAGACATGTCTTTTGTGGTTATTTGTAATATCCTGTATGTGTCTGGAGTACTTTGATGCCTTGGATTGGAAGCTAACTTAAAAGATGAACTTTTGAGGGTGTGTTTTCTATTGTGTGGGGCTTTTGTCGAAATTAGGATTCCGAAACACGTTTTTCTACGGTGGGTTCATTCGACAGCGATTTACTTTCTTAGAAGTTGCGAGACGGTATGTTTTTGATTGCAATTATTGGAAGATGACAGATCCATCTTTAAAATTATACCAGGTTCGGAAAAATTGATACGTCGGAAAGGCAAGAAAAAATGCTGTGAAAGTTGTCAGTTTTATAATGGGACCCTATGGGAATCGGAATTAGTGTAATATAACCTTTAAAAAGCACATTTACTGCAATGTCAAGGTCACATGGATTCGTCTGCAAGCGAGACAAGTAGAAAATGAATTTTAATGAATGTTTTGATGATTTGGGTGCTAAAATAGATGAGAGGTGTCAATATTTTGGTCCAAATGGATGTTTTAGGTGGTTTTGGACTGTTCCGGATGGGTGGGGGACCTGGTATGGACAAGTAAGGGTAAGATTTCCAACAAATCTTAAATGTAAATATTATTATGTCCATAGATTGAAGTTTCAGGTGGAGAGCAAGATGAAAAATATGCAAAATTACATGCATGCAACCCATTTATGCCATTTTTCTCTTTGTTTGTAGGCCTGACCGTTTGTCCTTGAGCCGTAGATGGTCAACAATCCGCTAGCTGTCTTGCTCTGACTGGTGCACTGGACATGATTTCAATGTGAGTCATCATACTGATTGTTTAATTAACACATGAATTTCAGTTTGTTCGTTAAAGTACTAACTTAGCTGTGTATTTTTACAGTGGACGTAGTGGTGCGGTGCAGGTGGTAGACTAGGTATTTCCATATATACACTATGTTTACAGAATTGCGGCCAGTCGAGCAACATAGCTGATGAGTTAATAGCACTAGTTCTTCAGACAAATAACTTTATTTTCAACCTATAAAGCATATTTAGCTGTAGGTGGGGCCAATTAGCTGTAAGATCTGGCTTTTGTTCTGTTAAGCCCTTAGAGTAATGAATTTCAGAGTGAAGACCATAGCGCCTTTTCCTAGTCAAGTATCGGGCAGCTGTATGTCTTTTCAGAAATGCACATGTCTTTTTAAGCATGTCATTGTGTTTGCTTTTAATAAGATAGGCAATAAACTCATAACCTTTAGACAAATGAGCATCTGTAAATTCAGATTTCACTATTTCAGAGTCAGCCAGACCATGATTGAGCTTAAGGGTTGTGCTGCGGATGCAGCCTGTGCAGTTCCGGGAGAAAGTCACTGTCTCGGGCAATGCGGTCTGGTATCAGGTAAGCACTATTGAAAGCCTCACACTTTTGGGGGGTCTGAAGCCTTGTGCTGTCAATGCGATCTGGTTCAAGTACAATAAGAATGCATTCTCAAAGCAGTACTTCATCAGATATGGTTATCTCAAGCTTACAGTTCGCGGGCAGATATGACTTCGATTTGTTCTTGCTAGCAGAACCCCTACAGGCCAAACTATGCGTTAAGCACTATTTTCCACAGCAACCCTTGCAGACAGAAAAACAATACTTAAAATTACTTCTGGCATTTAATTTCTAATTTCCTACATATCTCTTTTGTATGTTTGTTTGCCTTTTTTAACTCTGACATGCCATCTTGCTCACATTGATGGAGCATACCTGTTTTTGTTAAGAGCCAAGTCCCCGGCTGCTCGAGTTTGCCGTGTCAATAATGAGAAAGCCATGGCATGATGTCTCCTCTATGTGTTTCCTTATCTCAGTGTTGAACATAATTGCCAGTTTCAGAGGCCTAAACATTTTATTTTATTAAAGGTCTGGATGATCCTTGCCTGACTGCGGGTTTGTGTACACCTCAATCCGACTCTGTGTCCTGAACAGAGGCCGCAGTGGTGCAGCGCTTGTGGACGATCCATCAACATCCTGAAAGGTCAACACTACACCAAGCTGGGAAAATTGATCCTGATAGTCATCCCCAGGTAGTGGAATGAATGTTCACTGAACTACAGAGGAATCACACCCAAATGACTTTCCTGCCACGACATTAGTGTGGCCACTCGCGTAGGAATTCCTTAGCAAACATGCTCTTTTGCATGGTGACTGTGGACATTTTTGCAAAACTTACGCTTTCAACACTGGATTTTAAAGAGAATACTTAATAAAATGTCGCTAACTGGACTTATTTATATGAGAGAGACTATCTGGATGCGCATTAAGTGTCACTTTGTGTCGTAAGCTGTTGAAGGAGCGATTTGCGCCTTTTTAAGTGTTAATTTTGGGTAGCCGGCTTGTATGGGCTTGAAAGCTGAAAATTATGCCTCTCATCATAATAGCATTAATTTTTGTAATTGCAATGTGTATGTTTAGATTGTAAGTGAAGCTTTTAATAATAATTTTCTTAAAAAACATGATTTTATATGCTGTCAGTGAGTTTTTTATTGAAAAAAGTGCTTAAAATTTAAAAAAAGTCTCCTATTTCATCAAGAAAAGTACACTGATTCACAATCAATACATTTATTTGGGCCTTTTGCTGATATATTGGTGAATTTCGCATGCAATGATACCAGTTTTTGCCATGAAAGTTACGCGTAACAATAATTGGAGACGCAAAATCAGCTGTCGTCACTTAGACTAAAAATCATGCATTCCGACTTGACTGCGGCCAATTTAGTCACCGCTTTAAATGGCCATTTTAAGGCCTTTACCCCCATCCGAATGCACTGAAATTGCATATTCATTGTGGAAATAGTTGAAATCTCATGTGGAGAAAGTTTGAAAAAGATAGGACAAAGTTGAGTTCCCTTAAAGGTTACATTACACTAAATCATTGTGTATCCCTCCGTGGTCCATTCGAAAGTAGTGCCTATTTCTAAAGAGTTCCTTTTCTCTTCTTGAATATAAGCCATTTAACAATGTGAGACATGTCTTTTGTGGTTATTTGTAATATCCTGTATGTGTCTGGAGTACTTTGATGCCTTGGATTGGAAGCTAACTTAAAAGATGAACTTTTGAGGGTGTGTTTTCTATTGTGTGGGGCTTTTGTCGAAATTAGGATTCCGAAACACGTTTTTCTACGGTGGGTTCATTCGACAGCAATTTACTTTCTTAGAAGTTGCGAGACGGTATGTTTTTGATTGCAATTATTGGAAGATGACAAATCCATCTTTAAAATGATACCAGGTTCGGAAAAATTGATACGTCGGAAAGGCAAGAAAAATGCTGTGAAAGTTGTCAGTTTTATAATGGGACCCTATGGGAATCGGAATTAGTGTAATATAACCTATATCAATAAACAATGACTGGAAACATCGATGCAAGACTGCGGGAGAGCTCGTTTTATCTCGCGGCCTTTTTTATCTGACGTTATCACTCGCTACGGAAAAGCCCGCTTGATTCCAATAAACAACATTTCGTTATTGACTACACACGATATAATTGAAAACATGTGAAACATGAAACAACGTTTCGATATTTATAATAGCGTTGAAATAATAAAAATGATTTAAAAGTAGTCCACATGAGATTTGAAAGAAATATGTGTCTCTGAACCAATATTAGGCAACAATACGTAATACTAGTAATACTATTTATGACCGAGTTAGCTTTTCTTACAAGTACAACGCTTTATACGCCTTTAAAATGTACTAATTCTTTTTGGAAATAATAATTAAAGTATAAGGGTGATATCAAAATATATAGCCTATAACTGTACGCTTTTACCTTAAATATTTTCGGAGATATTTAATAACGAAACGTTTAGAGATTTTATGCCGAGTCAGACTATTTAAAAGTATATATCTGTCTTTTCCAAAAACTAGAATATCCGTATTAATTCTTCTTATTGAAGTAACATTTTAAATGTAATAAAACATCTAAAGCCATAAATAAACGGTGTCATTTTAAATTTAAAAGTTTCGATCTTCATTAGAAAATCTTTGTAACATTTCAGACCGAAGCAGATTTATTTAAATGTACATACCTGCTTTTCCTAAAATTTGCTATTTCGTTATAAATATTTCTTATTTGAATATCATTTGAAATTTAATATTTATATCTATAGCCGCAAATTAAGTTTATTTTAACTGAAATAGTTCCTGAGATAATCTTTAGCGAAATTTTGAACGATTTCAGGCAGAGTGAGTCATTAAAAAGTACATATATTCTTTTGACTAAAACTGTATAAATACTTATGAATAACTTTTTACTTTAAAGGTAATATAAAATGTTAAGCCATTAGAAAACTTTAAAATTTTAACTTAATAGTATCGGAGAATGTAGGTAAAAATGCCAGAGGTAAAAATAACATAGGTAAAAATGCCAGAGGTAAAAATGCCAGAGGTAAAAATGCCAGATGTAAAGTGGTAAAAATGCCATAGGTAAAAATGCCATAGGTAAAAATGCCAGATGTTATATAGTAAAATATAGTTTTGAGCAATATTCTTAAGGATATTGAGTATTGTAGGGGTTAAGTGAATGTTTAAAATCCGCAATTGATTGAGAAAAAAAGTGCAGATAAATATTATGTACAAAATTTCAGTTGTGGTGGGAGGGGAATTTACTCTGTAATAAATATATACTAGTACTAGTATATTATCGGCTCTAAGTTAAAATGCTTCAATTAGCTAAACGTATCAATACATGCCTCATTTAATAATTAATGTAAACATAATCACTATCAAAACCCTGCTTGTTTGTCACATTGCTTTAATAATTTATTGTCCTCAAAAATCAAAAGATTCCATTACATCAATAAAAATAGCTTTGAAAAGGAATTTAAAAAGTGTTATTTAATGACCGATTCATCAAAGAAACAAAAAATCCCAACCAATAAACAGAACGAATTATAAAGCACAATAACAAAATTATAGTCTAAATTTATTAGTGAGACAAGTCGAATAAAAATAACATGTTCAATAAGAAATGTTTCCGTACAATACTCAATATCCTTAAAAAATATTGCTCAACACTCTATTTTACTTTTTTAACATCTGGCATTTTTACCTACACCAGTATCGGAGATATTCATTAGCGAGTCTTAGTGAGATTTCAGGCTGATGCTGACTTTCTTAATGGAAAGTACATAATCTGCCTTCGCCCTCAACTTTACTATTTCTAAATTGACATTTCATATTTGAATATCGATTTACAGGTAATATAAAAAGCTATAGCCGAAAATGAATGAAGCGATTTTAACTGAAGAAGTTCAGGAGATATTCAGTTCAGAAAGATTGCAAGCCGATGCAGACTCTTTTATTGAAAAAGTTCATATCTACCTTTGCCTCAATTTTAAATATGTTTCTCAATCAAGTATCATTATAAAAAATAATATAAGAATCTAAAGGCGGTAATACAATTGATTATTTTATTTTAATTGTTTCGGCGATGTTCTCTATATTTCGTATACTGATATATTTCTTTATTTTTTTTCTGAATAAAGTGAACATTTTATATGAAAATGTAATCAGAAAACAAATATATGTAATTTTCCTTGACTTATTTCATTACGGAAAAAATAATATTAGCAAGACAACAAACAACCTGATTACCTATCTGCGATAGAGGCGCAAACGGCTGTGACACCACATGCCTTCAGATATATAGATAAAATTATCACGATAATATATATATATATATATATAGCAGGGGTTTCACTTAGTCAAAACAAGTTATCGCCCCTAAATTTCGTTCCTTGGAGTTGGAGCCCATGTTTCTCCATTATAATACTATTCACACTAATTTACGTTTTTTCTATGTCACATTTTCTAGTTCATATATACACATTACCCAAATATTTGCTTGTTAGAATAGCAAAATCAAGTTTGTGTGTGTTTTTAACAGTGAAGGCAATAGAAAATAAATTCCTAGATTCACATCCCCGCCCGCCCATCGAAAATCGTCCCGCCCGAACGTATTTTATTTTGCAAAAAATCGAGCCGCAAAATACTGAGTACGAAACGGCTGAATGAGTACGTAAATAGCGAAGTGCGAATCGGCAAGTCAATGTCTCCGAGGCGCTTATTGAATTTTAACGGCGCAAGAGCGTCGTCTGAAATTTAAGTGATCGAGCGAAAACAACATCGAAATGTTTCTTATTTTGAGGTGTAGAAACGGTGTAACAACCGTAAAAGATTTGTACGGAGTGTTAAAATGTGCAGAAACTTTAACTTTCGCGGACCTGTACGATGAGTTCATTTGTGGTTCGTATGATCAACACCCATGGTTGAAAGTTGACCACCCGAAAATTAGTCAATATAAATGGCCGCCTTAGAGTCTTTTGATGTTTTTTGCTTTGGCAGACTCTTGGCGTCGATAGTCCACTGTATTAGGGTGTTCAGGGGATTTATGAGTTTGAAGTTTCCTTGTTATTTTATTCATATTTCTAAGAAGGGAAATGTTTAACAATTGCATCAGTCTAAAAAATTTGAAAATCGGATAAGTAGTTTCCGAGTTATGACATTTTTAAGATAAGACGTGTAAGTATTTTAAGAGATAAATTCTCTGTTGAAACGTGAGGTTATTATGGCACCCAAATGAAGAAAATTCTAGGGGTTTCTTAATAAATGTTATCCGGAACCACTTAATTTTCAAAATTTACTTATAACAACATACATCAAAATGTTTGTATGCGTTTCAGCTTTCAGAAAACTTACGCCTTTTGGCAAAAAAATCCAAGACGGCCGCGATAAAGACGCCTAAAATGGCCGCCATAAAGACACCCAAAATGGCTGCCATGGATTTTTAATAAAAGTTGGTTAAGTCATAAAAATTATAAAATCATTGATATTTTGATGAAAATTGGATTATTATTATGCCAGGTTATGAAAACTACAATTTTCTAGTATTTTCAACACAAATTTGAACAAATATTATGGTTTTGGATGAAAAAGGGCAAATTTCAAGATTGGCCATTTAAGTTTTGCCGCCATCTTGGATTTTTTCCACGCTGATATTAATTTTTTTTTTTAAATAGTCATGTAACATATCAAATTAAAGGGAATTCCACAAGTTTTTAAGAAATGAAATCGAATCTAAAGATCTAATCAAATTACGACCAGCAGAGGCAAATAAGGGATTTTCAAATTTTCAAGGTCATCCCTAAAACCGCAATCCCTCGAGCCCCTTTTGCATCACTTCAGATATTGGACCTACCAAAATCTTTGTGATACATTAGGGTTCACTTTAATGCCTGCCCACAAGAAAAATTTCCATTAACTGTTGTTGCCACAGAAGTTTTAATGTTATTTTAAATTTTTTTGTGACCTTGACCTTCATCTTTCGGCTAGGTATACACTTGAAGCCCAATGTATACTGAACATTTTGGTACGTGCCTCATCTATATTGAAGCAAAATTGGCCAGCAGAATTTAGATAAAACAAGGCCATCTTATGACTTTTCATATTCATTTTCAATACATTTTACAATGGAAAAAATATCACAACAATTTTGGTCCTGCCTGAACACCCTAACTCTATCTTTTTAATAGCGAGAGTTCCGACACGAATTTCGGTCGCATCACTCCTGAATTTAAATACACACATTTGTGACTATTATGAAAGAACGTTGCCTAAATAGTATATATTCAGTGCCCCAGATAATTATTTGGGTAATAGGGTTTTCACCCATTGATTTTGAAAAATAGGGTGATTTCAATTTTTAAATAGGGTGAAATAAGTTATTAATATTTATACATCAAAATCATTGCTGCTGTTATACAGACTTAGTGTAGAATGCAAATTTTAATTTTTTTTTTTGTCCCATCAACGTCAACAATTTCTAACCAGGCCAGGGATATGATTTTTTTTCCACTTTTGACATTTTTTTGGTTCTAATCACGGACTTTCCGTCATGTTTTTGGATGTCAACTCGCTACTTTAAACTGCTTCATACACAGTTACTAACAAATTGATAACACAAATGATTCGGTTGTTTGTACTTGGTTGGGAAAAGTTTGCGATCGACATATATTTAGCTAACAATCGCGGACTTCTTTCGACCTCGCTTAGACATTTTTATTACGCACCATTTTAGAAACTGAAAGTACAGACGCTTTACAAATACATTCACGTTGTAACTATTTTAGTCAGACGCTTAATTTGCTATGAAATTAAGTCCGTATAGTGTTTGAATAACTTCGACTGCTCTGATTCTCTGTCATCCAGGCGCTTGCTAACTTTCGAATGAATAAAATCTTCGCCGCGGTACGATTATTATTCCAATGAAAAATTACCAAAATTTAGCAAAGAATTTTCGATCGAGACTTGTACGCATCAAATCTTAAGAAATAGCGTAAAAGTCAAATTGATTGCGTTTTCAATACGCATTATATTGAATTTCTTTGCGTTTTTGATCATTTTAATAGGGTGAAAAACGCCGATACGCAGCTTATCTGGGGCACTGATATTGAGCAAAATATATCGAAATTTACCTGTTAATAAACAATATTTCGTGTTTGTTTCATCCAATATAAATCCTTGTATAGTAAAGGTTCATGTTATCTCCCTTGGTGGAGGTTAAATTCAACTATGTTTGTAACTGAGTTCGAACAAAAAAGTGTGCAATATGCACAAAACAGTAAGAAATGAAATTGGAAATAATAATCATAAGAAGAAGAAGAAGCAAAAGAATAATTATAACTATTATAACTCAAAATATTAGAATCAAAGGTAATGAAATACCCCAAAAGTATAAGTACGAAATAGCTATGGTACGAAATAGGAACAACAACAACAATGCCAAAATGGTTGCCTTTGAGAAAATGATCGTTCAATGTCTATGATTTCGAATGAAATTCAGGTAATTTTTGTGATCTTAGTTCATATTTGTCAAACAACGGGTAGATTTTCGATACATGTATATACATTTGTAAATACAGTTATTCCCACAATAGTATTGTATTTACTTTTTGTTATGGTTTTTACAGACTGGAGTTTCAGCGTTCAGATTAATTCTGAAAGCGAATTATTTCAGCTACCCGAAAATCGTCTGTGCCTTCTAAAAGTTCTAATAAATTAGAATTGACACAGGTGTCACCCGATGTTACAGTTAGTCAAGCTGTCGGCCGTCTAGGAAATTTTATTGACTTTAGTATTGGAGACGCCCCTTAAACTTCCCATAAATCTGCACCAGGTACATCGGAAAAAAAAGATGCTTTCACTTTGCTTATGTCAGCAGCCAACAAGGCACTTGCCACTCGAAAAGGCACCAAATAATGAAATAAATGTGTATCATCTTCATTCTCAACATCTTCATCCAATTAATACAAACTGAACTTGAAATAGTAAATGCTGTCTATTGAATGCATACCATGTTTTAATCAATAATATCTTCTAGTCATGCTGAAAAAATAGTGTAAAGGGTTTTGTTACAGATTTGTATTTTCAATAATACTTTGTCTAGTCAATGTTTTATTGAATGTCAGAATATTTTTTACATGATATTAAAATTGTAAAAAAACCCACAAAAGTCAAATTTGTATAATGTATTTCTTTTATTCTATATAATTTTACATACATACATACAAACATATAGGCGTTATGCATATAAACCAACAAATTCATGAACATTTCATTACTTATATATAGGTCAGAAACATCAAATGAAAACTAAAAAATAAAACCCACCCACGTGCCCCAATTTTCCCCAAAATTTGGATGAGAATCTACTTATTTATTTTCTATTGCCTAATTGTCAAACCTCTTACCAAAGTTTTTATTCCTTTAATGCTTATCAGTTTCCCACAGTTACAATACACACCTACGTTGATTTTATAAAATGCATTAGGCCAAAAAAAAAAATAGTCTTGGTTCAGGGAACCCGGCCGACCCTATTTTTTGCCCCCGACCCTAACGATTTTTTTGGTCCATGGAAAAAAATCTGATGGCGAAAATGCTAAAATCTCGTAAAATTTCATTGAAAACAGCCTCCATTTAAATCTGGATTGGGTTTCTATAGTTTTCTCTTTGTTTCAATGAAAGTGTTCGCAATTTGAACAGTGAACAAAAACCGGTCTGCACCTGTATACGAGACATCGCTTGACCTTATTGTTATTGAAGTGCGCATGCTAGCTGGCCAATCAACATTGAGCTCTCTTACACATCAAATGACGTTGTTGAATGAAATGTAAAAATGGGTGGAGCTATGGAGTAATATTCGGTCATTCATGCGCAGATACTGTGCACTTTGAATACACAGTTAATATTGTCGTCTGCAAACAAAATAGCGGCCGGTCGCAAATGTCGTATTATTAAAGATTTAAAATGAAAAGAAGCGTGACAATAATTTAATTATTTCCAAGCTGTCTATTGATCTGAATTTAAAAGTGATAATTAAATAATTAGTACTATGTCGATGATGTTACAACTTTCTGCCAATTTCCGATTGAAATGAAAAGATGATAATTAATTAATTTGTTTGTTTTACTAGCACACTATGCTAACTGACAGCAGCGTATTTTAATCAAATGAAAATGTGAAAAACACGCGCGGTTTAATTGTAATTAAAGTTTTGAATTTTTAACACATAGGAAGAGTCATTCATCTAGTCTACTATAAAAATGGAAGTAACCACTTTGTCTCTACAGTCGCTAACATGGCGTCTTTAACCTTAAAGAGTCATAACAAAAAAATAAATAAATTAAAACACAAAACACTAGAGCATTCCAAGAGTCATGGAAACTTGACAACAATTGGCTTCGCTTTGATAATGAATCAAAATCAATGTACTGTGAGGCCCTTAGCCTGTGCAAACCAATAGCAACATTCAAATTTATGTACACTGCTCACTTCCTGTGTGATGCGCTCAAACCCATTGCCATTTTATCAAAAAATGTACCAGAAGAAAGACTTGTGCTATTCTGAGGTTACCCTTCTTTTGACAGCCACTATTCAGACTCTTGAGCACCTGTCGGAGACTAGGTCAGGTCTCATGATGAAAAAAATTCTGAAGGTCACACCCCAAACACCAGAGACTGATAAAGATGGCGTGTTCACTTTTGAATATGAAGGTCACACTATCACAGACAGACAAACAAAAAATGGTTGGCTCAAAGAAATTTTGGGCCAGCGCTAGCCCTGAAGAAGTGCATAAAGAGCTAGGAATATTGAATAATATACAACGACTAAATACCACATGTGCAATGTTAATCATTTGGTCAATGTTTAAACAATCATGGGTGCATTAACTGACCCTTTTTCACCCTGAAATCAGTCGACTGGTAAAAAAAAAAAAAAAAAAGAAAAAACCTACCTACCCTCCTACATTTTTCTGGCCATGTTCCCTGAACCAAGACTATTTTTTTTTTGGCCTTATCATGTATAGCAAGATTTATTTTTCATTTTCCAGATTGTTAATAAAATAAATTTTCATTTGTAAACAATTGGTCATTTCTGAAAGGTTAATAGTGAGTTATAACATGTGATCGCAACTCGGTTTGAACTGGATTTTTGGATACATCACATGAGGTACAAATAACATTTATTCTATCAACAGGATTATGTATTGCCATTCAAACGATAGTTACCTCAAATCTTTTGTCAAATCTTTAATAGGAATGTGACAAATGTCATGGAACCGAACTTATTCAGGATTGATAATCAGCTTCACTAATGGCTGCCTTAGCTCACTTTTATCAACCGGGCAACAATTGCACCGAACATGAGACTGTGGCATGGGCGAATCCAGTCATTATCGTGTGGGTTTATTGGGATCAGGTTTAAGCTATTCTCTGTCAATCAAATACAAGCACTATTTTCAACACGGCAGATGAGAATATAATGATACCCAACTGCCCCGCCTCATTTACTCCAAATGTAAAATACCTCTGTCAACCATACGTGTTTTAAAAATTACAACAAAAAAATGTGTATGATACTAGATGCATATTTTCAGAAAAGACAAAGGAAAGACTTTTCGGAATTGGAGTTGGGGGTGTTAGAGGCAGCATGGCTGGAAGGGATGACTTCCACCAAAAAAGAATGCCAGCCCCAGATCCTTGATGTGGCCTCAAAACTTCAAACTACATCTGAAAGAATTCAAGTAAAATACAAACCATTTATTTTACCATTTGACGTGACTATAGGTAGTTTGTAGCTTTCATGATTGTCTCTTGCCTGTCGTGCGTCGTCATTATTTAACTTGTTCATTCTCTAGGCAACATTTATTGTCCAATCTTCATAAAACTTGGCCAGTATATTTTTCCACATCATATCTTGGCTGAGTTCGAAACTGAGTCGCGTTATATCAGAAAGTAGGTCACTAGGTCAAAAAGCTTGCCTACAGTATAAGTCACATTATAGTCGAAGCGCCATGAACCTTGGCCAGAACACTAGTTCTTATGCTGTCTCAGTTGAATTTGATAATGATTCCGATTCGTCGAAAAACAGGGGGCCGGCAGTTTTGCTTGTATGGCGATAGTGAAACCTTGTGAACAGTCAACAAGTCGCATGCTTAGTACAATCTTTATTAAATTTTATCCAAACATTTGTTATTATGATAGCTCAGCCAAGTTCGAAAATGGTTGTGGTTCGTCAGAAAACATGGACAACAGGGGACGGGACAGTTTTCCTTATATAGCTATAATAGTGAAAACTTGGTCAGAATATTTGTTCTTATGAGTTTGAAACTGGGTCACGTGAGCTCAAAACCTAGATCACTAGGTAAAATTTACAAAAAAAAAAGCTTGTGTACACTCTAGAAGCAACATGTTTTGTCCAATCTTCCTAAAACTTGGTCAAAACATTTTTTCTACTGATATTGAAGCCGAGATCGAATAGAAAAATGTGACTAGAAAGTACTTTTATTATTCTTAACTGGACTTCTCAGAATAGTTCTCAGTTAAGTGTCTTAAGGCCCATGACCCTCTTGTTGTATAACCTTTCAAAAGGGGCAGATCCTTGTAAATAGAAAATACTAGTAACTGATTTAGAGCTGGTTGTTAACAAGTAACTATTGGGAATCCTTAAATATTATTTTAATATTAATTTCATGAATATTAAGCTATTAAAGTCATACAAAAGATGTTCTTAGAATTTAATAATACATGTAACTCAATAATTATTGTGCAGACAATACCAATAGCTTACTTGAGGAAAAAATCAGATGAGTAAGCGAAATTAATTAAATTTTAATATGTTAGCTTAGCTTTTGTAATTAAAAGAAGTAAATAGTATAATGTTTTGTTCAAAGAGCTCAAATAAACGAAGGCAACTCTAACTTTTTACTTATCACTATTTTTAAGGGGAACACCAGAGGGGGCTTGATACCTTTTGATGGGATTTTATTTTCGGGAGCATAACTTTGCCATCAATAAGTAATATAATCAAGTCATACAAGTTAGCCTAGATTAATAGTAATGGAAATATAATAATGATGCCTTGCATTTTGAAATCCCATTAATTAAAAAATACGTGATATCTCCTATTATAATACCCCCACAAACGAAGTTTAGGGGGTATATAGTCTGTCGGTCCGTATTGGTTGTCCGCTCTCTAACTCAAGTTGGTTTCATCTGATCTTCGCCAAACTTGGTCAGAAGTTGTATCTAGATGTGGTCTAGGTTAAGTTTTAATAAGGGTCATGCGGGGTCAAAAACTAGGTCACGGGGTCACTTAGTGCGTTTTTACATGCAAAATATTTTGTGTCAATGCGGTAGTGGGGGTATTCGTCACCTCTGTGACAAAGCTCTAGTTTGAAACTTGATATTTGAATCACCTTGTCGCTAGATATACACTATCATTGTAAATTGTTAACACAATATTCAGAAAATAACTACAAACAATCCTTTGGTAAAAAAAACACCTGATAAGTCATGTTCAAATTATGATTTATTTGACATGTTTTAATTTTTTTTTATACATACATATTGGTTACATTGTTAATTGGCAATTGCTTCCTATACACTTTCTGTTTCTTAAAAAGCGATGAGTAGTGGTAATGTAGTAGTGTTTTATTTTTAAAGTATCCAATCATTTTTGTGTTTCTTTGTAATGTTTTGAAGTACATATTTTTTGTAAACCTCCACTCAGATCTATGTCCAATATGTTCATGGAAAATATTCAATTAAATCTATTGTTGTAAGTTTGCAGTATTGAGATTTTAAGTAGTCTGTTAAGTTTGAATGTGATCACAGCTGTTCCATTTTAAAGTGTAGTCTATACCGAATTGAAGTTAAAATGTGTTCTTGGGATAGAAATTCTACAACAATGTTTATAAGGAAGACATCTTAATTTAAGCACACACAAGTCATTAAACTCCAATAGTTTGCAGTTTGTCCTCAAATAGTGCTCAAAACTCATTTTGGGATGAAAATTCCTATATTGTTCTTTTGTTTTCATAAAAAAAAACGTGTTTACAGCCTGCTTCCATAAATTTAGAGCCTGATATTCGAATTCAGGGCATCTTGAGACAATTGTTTAAACTAAGCAAACCCATGCTTCCAAAAAACACCAACATATAGCTATGTTTTCTGAACTTGTTACAGTTATATTCAGAGTTGGTATCCATTTTATGTTCTGCTTATTTAGTAAAAATACACCATTTTGCATAGAAAATGGTAAAATTGTTTATAAAATAATTGTGTTATAGGCCAACACACAGTTGCCAATGCCAGCTTGATGAAGAACGAAGGCGACCTGACGAAATTAAGGCAACAAGTTCGTCATAAGTTTAATGAATGTTGGGGTATGTAAACAGAAACAAATCCACATTTCAGTACTTATACATACATGTGTTGAAATTCAGTACTATTAACTTATTATTAAGACATAATTCTATATATAACTACAATGAATTACCTTAATAATTTGTTTTAGATAGAGCACAGTTGCTAGTTTATTAATGTCTATCGAGGAGAAATGAAAATAGTTTGTGTGTTTGTAATTGCAAGTTCCTCTGGGACCTCAGGCAAGGATATTTGTTTTGGTTCTTGTTGAATATTAGTTGTACTGATCCTCTGAAGCATTTTTTAATTCCAGAAAAAGTCACTTGAACAAAGAGTCTTCCGTATGCACTTGTAAAGACCCAACATCATCATCAGTGCAGGTGACCTTGTTAGGATGTGAAGGGGTAACATTCAAAGAACCAAGCTGGTATGGCAGAAAAGATCTTCGCTTTTTGCTGTCAAATTTGAAGGCGTTTGATGTAAAGTAAGTTCATTTCTTTTATACCCAATGATAAAATATGACATTTCTGCAGTGAAATAACAGCAGTGAAAAGAACAAAATTGTTCTTTTCACCGGTGAAAAGATCAAATTTTCGGAATTTCTTTTTTTATTTTTAGATTATCATATCAAGATGTACTTCCCTTGTTTATATCCTTGTTTATATGTTTATCTATGATCACGAGTAAAATAAAATCGATTATCCACCGAATCCAACATATTTTCTTTTAATTGTATGCTTTTTTATACGCCCGTATAAAATACGGGACGTATTATGTGAAACCCCTTGGCGGCGGGCGGCGGGCGGCGGGCGGCGGGCGGAAGGCATCACTTTGTCCGGACTCTAATTCAAATTGTATTCATCCGATCTTCACCAAACTTGGTCAGCAGTTGCATCGTGTTGATATCTAGGCCAAGTTCGAATATGGGTTATGCCGGGTCAAAAACTAGGTCATAGGGTCAATAAATGCATTTTCAAAGGGGCCACTTTGTCCGGACTCTATTTCAAATTGTATTCATCCGATCTTCACCAAACTTGGTCAGCAGTTGCATCTAGTTGATATCTAGGCCAAGTTCGAATATGGGTCATGCCGGGTCAAAAACTAGGTCATAGGGTCAATAAGTGCATTTTCAAAGGCATCACTTTGTCCGGACTCTAATTCAAATTGTATTCATCCGATCTTCACCAAACTTGGTCAGCAGTTGCATCTAGTTGATATCTAGGCCAAGTTCGAATATGGGTCATGCCGGGTCAAAAACTAGGTCAAAGGGTCAATAAGTGCATTTTCAAAGGGGCCACTTTGTCCGGACTCTATTTCAAATTGTATTCATCCGATCTTCACCAAACTTGGTCAGCAATTGCATCTAGTTGATATATAGGCCAAGTTCGAATATGGGTCATGCCGGGTCAAAAACTAGGTCATAGGGTCAATTAGTGCATTTTCAACGGCGCCACTTTGTCCGGACTCTAATTCAAATTGTATTCATCCGATCTTCACCAAACTTGGTCAGAAGTTGTATCTAGACAATATTTAGGTCATGTTCGAATATGGGTCATGCCGGGTCAAAAACTAGGTCACAGGGTCACTTAAACCATTTCAAGCATTCAGCATGGTGTCCGCTCTCTAATTGAAGTAATTTTCACCCGATCTTCACCAAACTTGGTCAGAAGTTGTGTCTAGACAATATCTACATGTTGGTCAAGTCCAAATATTGGTCATGCCAGGTTAAAAACTAGGTCACGAGGTCACTTACCGGTAGTGCATTTAAAGCATTTAGCATGGTGTCCGCTCTCTAATTGAAGTAGTTTTCATTAGATCTTCACCAACTTTGGTCAAAAGTTGTGTCTAGATGATATGTACATGTAGGTCAAGTTGAAATATGGGTCATGGTAAAGTTATCAAGTTGTCCAAAGCCTTAAAACGGGCGTATCTTGTGACAGTTTGGCACTCTTGTTTACCGTTTATTTACATTGTAAAAGAGTTAAACTGAAGAATTTCCCTGGAATAATGACTTCATTTCGTCAAAAATGACGTCAAAAATGACGTCATTTCAATGTATTGAGGCACGCCACGGGAGAGAGGGTCACTTTTCAGCGAAAGGGAAATTATAATTAATTATTTTCTTGAAAAAGGGGCATAAAAGAAACAGAAAATTTGTTCATGTCAGTGTAAGATCGTTTGTTATTTCACTCGTGATCACACGTGAAATAACAAACGATCTTACACTGACATGAACAAATATCCTCTATATCCTCAAAACAAACATAATGAATAACAAAACTGTATTTGGTATTACATATATGTGAATTAATGCATACTGATTATTTCGTGTCAAAAGATCATATTTAAAAATCAAGAGTTTATGTGATCAGTGTCTTTCTTTTATACCTAATGATAATATATGACACTTCTGCAGTGAAATAACAGCAGTGAAAATAACACAATTGTTCTTTTCACCGATGAAAAGAACACATTTTCGGAATTCCTTTTGCGATTTTTAGATTATCATATCAAAGATGTACTTCCCTTGTTTATATCCTTGTTTATATTTTTTCTATAATCACGAGTGAAGCTAATTCGATATTCAACCGAATCCAACACGTTTTCTTTTAGTTTTATGCTTTTTACCGTTTATTTACATTGTAAAAGAGTTTAACTGAAGAATTTCCCTGGAATAAGGACGTAATTTCGTCAACAAAATGAAGTCATTTCGTCAACAAAATGACATCATATCAATGTATTGAGGCACGCCACAGGAGAAACTCCAAGAAAGGGTAACTTTTCAGCAAAAGGGAAACTGCTGTTAATTATTTTCTTGAAAAGGGGGCATAAAAGAAACAGAAAATTTGTTCATGTCCGTGTAAGATATTTTGTTATTTCACTCGTGATCATAGAAAAATAATATTTTCACTCGTGGCTGCGCCACTCGTGAAAATATATTTTCTATGATCACTCGTGAAATAACAAACGATCTTACACCGACATGAACAAATATCCTCTATATGATAAATGATCCAACTGCACATTTTGTTAATATTGTTTTTATGCTCCCCCAAAATTTTTGGGGAAAGCATATAGTCGCCGCTTCGTCTGTCCATGCATGTGTGCGTCCGTCCGTCCGTGCACAATTTGTGTCTTGGCTTTTTCTTAGAAACTAATGACCGGAATTCAATGAAACTTTATGGGAAGCTTCACTACCAAAAGGAGATGTGCATATTATCAGCGGGTTCTGGTCTGATGATTTTTCACAGAGTTATGGCCCTTTGAAATTTTCCATTAACTGTACATATAGTGCAGTTCTTGTCCGGGCTATTAATTCTCAGCAACTAATGACCAGAATTAAATGAAACTTTATGGGAAGCTTTACTACCAAGAGGAGATGTGCATATTATCAGCCGGTTCTGGTCAAATGATTTTCACAGAGTTATGGCCCTTTGAAATTTTCCATTGTACATATAGTGCAATTCTTGTCCGAGTTATTTCTCAGCAACTTATTACGGAAATTCAATGAAACTTTGTGAGAAGCTTCACTACCAACAGGAGATGTGCATATTATCAGCCGGTTTTGGTTGGATGATTTTTCACAGAGTTATGGCCCTTTGAAATTTTCCATTGTACATATAGTGCAATTCTTGTCCGAGCTATTTCTCAGCAACTTATTACGGGAATTCAATGAAACTTTATGGGAAGCTTCACTACCAACAGGAGATGTGCATATTATCAGCCGGATATGGTCGGATGAATTTTCACAGAGTTATGGCCATTTGAAATTTTCTATAAACTGTACATATTGTCCGGGCTATTTCTCCCAACTACTGACTGGAATTCAATGAAGCTTTATGGGAAGCTCAACTACCTTTAGGAGATGCGCATGTTATAAGTGGGTTCTGGTTAGATGATTTACTTACAGAGTAATGGCCGTTTGAAATTTTTAAGTCGCTAAACCATCCATCGTATTATTTTGTCCAAAGTTATGCCCCTCAAGACGTTTCCTTTTATCTGAATATATAGTGCAATATTGTGACAAAAAACTTTGGGGAGCATCACCTGTCTCCGACGGTTTCTTGTTATTACATGTAACTTGGACATCATTGCATAAAGTCATATAACAATTCAATTTTCAGGTATCCCACTAGTACCACAGTGCCATCTCCAGCTGAACAAGAACCCAGGTATAAAAAACTCATTAACATTCATGTGTTACACGATATTTATTGCTTGAAGTAAGGCTCCATTGGTGACGACCAACTATCATATTATTTGCAAAATAACAGATATTAAATAAATAAAACAGATTAATAATTGTTCTCACCTCGGTATTATTTTTGAAAACATATCATTACCATAAAAAAGTGCATGCGATAAAAATATTGAATGAATATTATTTTAGAGAATGTTCCGAGGAGCTGGAATCAGCTGAGCCTGTCCACAACAGTGATAATAAATGTCAGCCAGTTTGTTGAGCATGAAGGTATCTTAAACCCATTAATATCTTTAGAGGCATTTATAAGCTCAACGTTTCGAAAAAAGCTTTTTTCTCTCGCAGTGGCGTGAGCTTCAAAACTAGTAATTTTAGTCTGTTATGCCCCAAGGAATGGAAGGCATTGCACTTGCCTGTCTGTCTGACATACGTCGGTACATCCCGAAGCTTATTTTGAACTTCTAATTTACTACGAGACAGATATTGCGCACAGATTCAAAGGGAAATAGTCCTAATGGGTAGTTGATCATTAAGAAGGGAATTTTGGAAGCAACAATGTTGTGATTCCTACTAATCTTGTTGGATCTTGCTCAAACTTTCACATCCACTTGACCTTATATGTGTACATAATCGTTTAGGAAGGAATTTTTTAATGCAACAAGTGTTTGCAGAATTCTATATGGATCTCGTCAGCTTTTCAACTTTAAAATATATACCTCTCCCCCCCCCCAACTACTGGGTGACTCTTGCTCATACTTTCACAGTTTCATGATCTCTATGTGTTTATGATCCTAAGGAAACTAATTTTGACTGCGACCAGATTTGGCTGAATTATTGCTCTTTATCTTTTTGTTTACTATAGAAAATATAGTATATTTGTCTTTATCAAAACATGTGTTGTATTATCTGTTGACTATGCACTTGTCCATGTCAAAATTAGGTATTGTGCTTGTTTTGAGGGGACAGTGTCCGTGACAAATGTCAAGTTAAGGAATGGTTTTGGTGAATCCTTTTATATTGAAACATATTTTTGACGTTACCTCATAAATCAAGAATGGAAATAAGGGGTAACTTGTTGTGCATATATGCATATAGGGAAACGCTTACAAATCTATGAAACTGCAAGGCCCTGAGAATAAGTATGTTGCATCTATAATGGTGCTCCACCAATTTTGTTCAAATCATGCCTAAAAATGACCCCGCTCTAGGGATTACTTAATTTGCTGATGGGTTCATAATGAGCAACATAAACATATCTGAAGCTGAGATATTGATTTGTGCATGTAATATCTTATGATGGTCCTCTAGCTAATTTGTGACGTAATTCCCCTAGAAAACATTTTCCCCACCCTGGTGGTTTTGGTGTTTGTGTAAGATGTACATAGTCAATAATGTACAACAAAATCTAAAATATTCAGAAATGATTGTGAAGGCTACATACATGTATGTAACACAGCGTTGTGTGTGTGGTTATAAATATTTGTGTTTTCCTTTACTTCTAGCTTCAATTGATTCACACATGTGGGAAAACATATGCAGTGAATTGGAACAGTCTTCTGGACTTGAAGCCGTAGTAGAACTTGGTAATCATTAACAGTGTTTCCATTGTTTTAAGTATTTTGTATTGGATCATAAATCAGAACTTGTTGATCTTTTTTCTTTTATAATAGTTACTAATATTATGATAGTTGTCAGGGGGCTATGATGAACGAGGTTATTCATCATGCTTTCCGACAGGGATTTCTTAAAGCCCCACTTGAGTGGGAGGCACAAAAATTGCGATTGTCAGTCTGTACGTATGACGTACGTCCAAAAGCTTGTGTTTCATATGGAATGTATAGTCCCAAAACTTTTAGTTTTGAACTCCTCTTAAACAAATGGTTCTCACATCTGTACTATGTCATTTACTTGGTTTTACATATGATCATAACAATGTTCTCAACACAAGTGCTATCCCACCTCCAAAATATTGGACTATTCAGTTTTATATGGTAGTTATTTACCATATTCAACTATCAAGTATGAAAGCTTGCAAGTGGACGTGTAATCTTAAATTTAAAGTGTGAATTTGCAATTGTGGACAGCATTGTTAAGAGATATATTTTGTCTATGAATGCCATTTTATCTAATGTATTTTTTGATGTCGACACAACTTTAACAATGTACGATTGGCATCTTTATTAATGTCACATGATTTAAAAACACAGGTGCGGAAAAACATACACAAACTTTAAACTTACAGAGGCTGAACAAAGAATCACAAATGTTATGGTAGAAAATTTGAAGCAGTTACAGATGTGTCCAAAAGGTTTGTTATTTTTTTAACAATTTCTAAGGCCAAAGAGGTGTTACTTTGTGTCATTAGTATTGTAGTGAAGCCACAGCTCATATAGCCTGATTATATAATGACATGAGTAATCAAAGAAATAGGTTAGCTAGATTTTTTTCCTGGTGAGAAATGGGTTTTTCCTATATCTAGCACATCTAGCTGGTAGTAAATGTGTTGGGTAACAAAGAGATCTGTCTTTTCAATTGAATCAATTAGCAGAACTATAAATTACCGATCATAACACAATTTAAAATTCTTGAAGACTGGATTCTATGTATGGGTGACAACTAAACGTGTACATTCATTATCATTTTCAAAATTTGGAGGCGAATATGAATCCTTAAAATATTTTGTAAGTATAGTCAAGTGATTTGGTATTTCAAGTATTGGTCCTTAAACTAACAAGATTAACAATTATGTTTTACATGAAATCTATGGCAAAGCTTAGTAATTATTGGTTTATGCCAAAACGGACCTTTGGTGCCAAACCATCAAAATGTATTTAGAACTTTTTATGTCCCCCAGTCTATACTGGGGGACATATTGTTTTTTGCCCTGTCTGTTGGTTTGTTTGCTTGTTGGTTTGCACAAACTTTCACATTGGCCATAACTTTTGCAATATTGAAGATAGCAACTTGATATTTGGCATGCATGTGTAATGGAGATGCACATTTTTAGTGGTGAAAGGTCCAGGTTATCCTTCAAGGTCAAAGGTCAAATATATGGGTCAAAATCGCTCAATAGGGGACATAATGTTTCACAAACACATGCCTTGTTTTCACGTAGAATTATAGTGTATTCAACACAAATAAATTACTACACATTTGCCTTCAGCCTGCATGAGACTGCTAAACTTAACAACATTTCATGAGTTGTCATATGTGTATTGCTTTTATGTTAAAGAGGGAGTGAATCTGTTATAATGGACAGTGGAATTTTGTTTTCGTTAAAATTTGGGTCCTTTGAAGCAATGGTCCCTTTCCCTGTGGAAAACAATATATTTTCCCTAAAATGGGACCAAATTTTCCAGTAAAAACAATTGTATTGAAATCATCTTTATTCTTAAATTTAAGTATTTGTTAGCAAAAGAAAACAACAACACTAATTTCCCAATTCAAGACAAAACGATTCGATTTTTCCCAATCCAAAGAGACCTGGCCCCATTCCCAAAATGGTGAAAACAATACTTATGAGTGGTTTTGCCTATATGCCATTATTTTATACCCTTACATATTGTTCAGTTAAGTTTAACTTAAGTCTAATGAAATTTTGTTAACATTTATAAATGCCTAATTGACAGTTTTCTCCAAACCAAAATCAGATATGTCTCTTTCAGATAAAACAGAGTTTTTTAAAACGCAGTTGAAACTGGAGCTTAAAAAGAGAAAGAAGAAATCAACAGGTAAAATGTAGCATTAGATTCTGTTAATTATTTTAAGAGAAAAACGTTCAAAAAAGAAGCTGTAAAATGTCATTAACCCACTTGGAATTATATTATCTTCAAATCTTATATTTTACTTTTTTTACCAGAATGTGAAATTACATCATATGCTAGACATAACATGATACAACATCGCCGTCACAACATTTTATAGTGAGAAAGAGTGCTGTATCTGAAGAAACATAGAAGATATATGTAAAATATCCATGTTCTTATAATTATGCAAACCTAGCATGGGCGTTAATTTGGACAATTCTGGTTAGGGCCAAGGTCACTGTTAATCATAATAGAAAAAAACGGTTTCAGCTCAGAAACTTGATATTGATGGGGATAGTGTGTTCTAAAATTTTAAGTCTATCGGTATGTACCTAACATATATCACTTATTTGGGATTCCATTTTAGACCAGTTGGTGCGTATCAATGTTACTGTTTCTAAATATAGAACAACTGTTTTCTCTCAAAAACTTAAGTTGATATGAGGATATTGTTTTGAAATTGTGTATATTGGTCACTTATATGCAGACCTCAATTGAGAATCATTTTGGCACCAGTAGATCAATGTCTATGTCTGATTTCTAGAAAATAGACATTCTGTGCTATTTCTCTGAAATTGGCCAGGGAAAATAAAATATTTACAAATAACTTGGCAGTTTAAAAGTTCAAGGTAAGGTACTGCTTCTGAGTTTGATGGCAGTTGGAACTGGTTGGTTTTGAAACCTTATATTGTAAAAGACCACAATTTAATGCTCCTATTTGTATGAAGCTAATGCAATAATAATTTACTATAATTGCACTTTGAATAGCTCTAAAAACATTCAATTATTTTAAAAAATGCATGAAGTTATAACACTTTCAAAAATAAAAACAAGAAACCGTTGGAGACAGGTGATGCTCCCCAAAGATTTTTTTTGTCACAGTATTGCACTATATTAGATAAAAGGAAACGTCTTGAGGGGCATAACTTTGGACAAAATAATACGATGGATGGTTTAGTAACAATTTCAAAGGGCCATAACTCTCTCAATAAATCATCTAACCAGAACCCATTAATAACATGCGCATCTCCTCAAGGTAGTTAAGCTTCTCATAAAGCTTTATTGGATTCCAGTCAGTAGTTGGGGAGAAATAGCCCGAACAAGAATTGGACTATATGTACAGTTTATAGAAAATTTCAAAGGGCCATAACTCTGTGAAAAATCATCCGACCATAACCAGCTGATAATATGCACATCTCCTGTTGGCATTTATGCCAGACGTCCCGATCTCGGCGGGACAGTCCTTCTTTTGGGCCCTTTGTCCCGGCATCCCGATATGAGACGATTTGTCCCGACATTCGTAAAAAACGATGTAAAGTCTATAAGTTCCCAATAAAATTCGCTATTCAAGCTCTGTCTGGCTAAAACTTACCATTGCTTATCCTTTTATTGCCCCAATTAACAACCCGCTTCTGCTACTCGAGTGCAACAGTGTTGTTTTTGACAACTTATCGGCGATTTATCGACGCATTATTGATTTTTATCAGGCATTCACACCGCAGTGTTTTTATGATAGTGGTCTTTCGAAAGATGTATGATACAGAAATAAAAGCAAATGACACTATAATTCTGTGTATTATACCACCTAAGGCTATAAAACCTGTCAAAACACCGATTTTGTACATCAAACAAATTGGATGCTGACCCATACGCATCGATGCTTCACATACATTAACTTTCGTTTTTCGATTGATTTTCAAAAAATAATTTGTAACCTATTTCATCAATCTAAATATAGAGTTAATTGAGGATTGGTTGAATTAGAAAAGTGCTCGATGCGCTTACATTGCGTCACACAATTTACATATGTTTAAGGGGATATCCCTGTACCGATTGGATGTCAAATCGAGGCATACGGGGAAAACCCACAAATCAGTTTACGTATTGTGTTTACTTCCGGATAATGGTGAACGCTGTGTTCACGAATTTCACATGTATTGTCAAAATTGGGCAGAAAATAAGAGTTTTTGTAAGTAATATACTGACTGCTTACTAAAGTAAAGGTGAAATGATTGATCGTTTTAGGTGTCCTGCTTTTTGGTCAAATTTTCCAACAATGTTTTATGGAATGCCCGATTTGGACCTGAAAAATTCTGGCATGAATGCCTGTTGGTAGTAAAGCTTCTCATAAAGTTTCATTGAATTCCCGTAATAAGCTGCTGAGAAATAGCTCGGACAAGAATTGCTCTATATGTACAATGGAAAATTTCAAAGGGCCACAACTCTGTGAAAAATCATCCGACCAATACCGGCTGATTATATGCACATCTCCTTTTGGTAGTGAAGCTTCCCATAAAGTTTCATTGAATTCCCGTAATAAGTTGCTCAGAAATAGCTCCGACAAGAATTGCGCTATATGTACAATGGAAAATTTCAAAGGGCCATAACTCTGTGAAAAATCATCCGACCATAACCGGCTGATTATATGCACATCTCCTGTTGGTAGTCAAGCTTCCCATAAAGTTTCATTGAATTCCCGTAATAAGTTGCTGAGAAATAGCTCCGACAAGAATTGTGCTATATGTACAATGCAGGGGTTGTAATATTCTGGATTGATCCGGAAATCCGGATTTCAATGCACCAGGGTCACTTTTGAGATCAATAAAAATTCGAGTTTTGTTGGGGAGGGGGGGTAAGGAGTGATTCTTGGTTTATTTCGGTTCTACAGAAGATACTCCTGAGCTGATATCATAAAATTTATTAGTGTAGTGTTCTGAGAAAACTGGGCTTAATTCATGTGCCTAAAGTGTTGTACCAGATTAGCCTGTGTAGTCTCCTTACAGAAAATCAAGTTTAGGTGGAAAGTGTCGTGACTGATTAGAATGTGCGGACTGCACAGGCTAATCTGGGACGACACTTTACGCACATGTATTATGCCCAGTTTTATCAGAACAAGACACATTAGTATTTATCCTGTGAATTCCAATCAACAATGCGTTTATAAACATGAAGTAACAACGAAAAAATCCCAAGTTTTAAGGTAAATTTTGACCACGTAACCCATGTTTAGAAGCTTATAAACGTAATTACTTTTTTATAATTTTATTGTTTCTTTACATAAACGATTAATTTGATAAACTGTGACATTGGAACAAAGGAAAACAACCGTGAATCGTACTTTGCGTGAACAGGTGTGTGGGGGGTGGTAAATTTAGCCACTTGACGAATAATTTATGATTACGTTTTTTTGTAACAGCATCAGTTTTTAGGTGGAAATCGTTAATATTATATATATTTATGTGATATTATTTAGTGCTGTTTATATTATGGGCTAAGGTTGTTCTTTTTTATGATTATTTTTTTTTTCAATTTTTCCTGTATTGATTTTTTTTCAAAATATTTGGTTAATGTAGTATAATATTATGCTGAAAAATATAAGTAAATTCTTGGAAAAAAATCTTTCTTTTGCTATAATAAAATGCATTTAAAACTGCTTGGAAATGCAATCTAGAAGGGTCTGAAAATGATTTAAATCAATTTTTGTCCGGGGGACTTAGCCCCCCTTTATCCCCCTATCAAAGGCGCTGCCCCTTGACCCCGCTGGTGGCCTGCAGAGCCAGACCCCTGGCTTGTTTTCAGGATTGGCAATCTGGTCCTGTTATGACCCCTGACAATGGAAAATTTCAAAGGGCCATAACTCTGTGAAAAATCATCCGACCATAACCAGCTGAAAATATGCATTTTTCCTCTTGGTAGTGAAGCTTCTCAGAGAGTTCAATTGAATTCCGGTCATTAGTTGCTGAGAAATGCCCGGGTGTACATTGTCCAGGGTAATCATGGAACTTAGGCTGGAAATCCATGGTATAACATGGAATTCCATGGAAATCCCTGGAATTTGAAACAGTTTCCAGGGTTTTCCAGGGTTTTGTTCTAGAAATGTCCATGAAACGTGGACTTTTTTCCCAAGCATTTTCCAGCCTTGGATGGAAAAGCATGGAAAAGAAATGGAAAACGCTGGATTTAGGCTGGATAACCATGGAAAATATTTCCAGATAGCATGGAAAGTGGAACATAGAATTTTTTAAGCATGGAAAAGACTCTAACATTTTCAGCTGACCCTGGAAAAAACTTAGACTTTATAAGAGGAGAAAATAACTTATAAAAATGCAACACATTTTATTCAAAGTAAATCAGAGTTCAACAATTTACACAACATATGAATAAAACATAAAACAATGTGCATAGTTTGGGCAGAAATAGTAGTAGTTATAGTAGTAGTAGTAGTGGTAGAAGTAGTAATGCTGAGGCTGGCAGTAGAATATGTTGTAGGAGTAGAATTAAAAGTGGTTGTTGTATAAGTTGTATAAGCAGTTAAACTATTGATAATTATACTATTGGTGCAAATTTAAATGACAGTAGCAGTAGTAGCAGTTATTATTGTGTTGTTGTTTTAGCATTTACAGGAATAGTAGCAGTAACGGTAGCAATAGTAGTATAAATAATAATAACAATACTAGTAGCAGTAGTAGTAGTAGTAGTTAAGGAAGTAGCATTAGCAGCAGCAGCAGTAGTAGTAGTAGAAGTAGTAGTAGTAGAAGTAGCAGCAGCAGCAGTAGTAGCAGCATCAGCAGCATCAGTAGCAGTAGTAGTAGCAGTAGTAGTAGCAATAGTAGTTGAAGTACTAGTAGTAGTAGTAGTAGTAGTAGTAGTAGTAGTAGTAGTAGTAGTAGTAGTAGTAGTAGTAGTAGTAGTAGTAGTAGTAGTGGTGGTAGTAGTAGTAGTAGTAACAGCAGCAGCAGCAGCAGTAGTATTAGTAGTAGTCGCTGCAGCAGGAGTTGTAGTAGTAGTAGCAGCAGCAGCACTAGCAGTAGTAGTAGCAGCAGCAGCAGCAGCAGCAGGAGTAGTAGCAGCAGTAGCAGTAGTAGTAGTAGTAGTTGAAGCACTAGTAGTAGTTGAAGCAGAAGTAGTAGTAGTAGCAGTAGTAGCAGCAGTAGTAGTAGTAGTAATAGTAGTAGTAGTAGAAGTAGTAGTAGTAGTAGTAGTAGTAGTAGTATAAGTAGAAGTAGCAGCAGTAGTAGTAGTTGTAGTAGTAGTAGTAGTAGTAGTAGTAGTAGTTGTTGTTGTTGTTGTTGTGGCTGTTGTTGTGGCTGTTGTTATAGTAGTAGTAGTTTTGCAGAAGTAGTAGTAGTAGTAATAGTACTAGTAGTAGAAGTAATAGTAGTAACTTTCAAAGCAATGTCTACAAGTTTAAATTCTTTAACCCTGTTCAAGGTGTATACACACTCAATATTTAACTACAGTCCAGGTTTGCAATTAACAAACTATCTGATAAACCTGTGCGTGAGTCAGATATGTCTGCTGCTAATCTATTGGTTATAAAATATCACAGCCTTTTCTGATTGTCTGAGTTCAAATACAGAAAGTTTACCTGTTAGATTGAAAATTTGCAGGTTAAACTTGTTGTTAAAATGAAGTTAATGTAATGTTCACAAACAGTAGAGTTAATGAGTTTTTCCATTAACAAGAATTTCTTAAAATAATAATGTATGGATATCATTTGGAAAGTGACATGAAATATTGTTAAAAAGTGATGCATACAAGTGTTTCAGAAGTCTGTCTAGGAATAGAACAACAACTGAAGGTTTGTGCTTTTCATTATTTCTAAATATTCCTTTAAATTTATTCTTCTTATGTCATCATTGTAGACCTTTTTTATGTGACATTTTAGGTAAAAGTATGGCAAATATAGAAGTTTAAAAGCAGCTGTCACACACATTTTCACTAAGTGCAGTTTGCAGCTTGATAAAGGAAGTCCTATGTGGATCGAGATATTAATAAGCTTGAATGTAGTATCGGAAGTTTATAATGCATGGTTAGGGAACTGAGGCTAAGGGAGTTATGTGCTGTGCATGATGAGAACTCAATGCTCATTAATGCTGTTAATGTTTATAAATAAATTAATTAAACCAATAGCATTGTTTTTTAGGTTTCACTGTACATTTTCATACCAATAGAATTACACATCATTCTAATTATAGCAATAATAAATTTGTACTAATCATACCTACAAATTTTGTTATGCTATGCTTTGTGATGTATTAACTTCATTGTAAGTTATTATTTAAAGACAATTTTACTAAATATTTAAAACAATACTTGAATTATTTTCTATATACATTTTCATTATGTGCTTTAACTGTAGCTGACCAGTTGATGGAAGATACTACAGAGTTTGGCAGGGAAATAACCCAAGACAGCAAAGCGGCTCTTTTGGCGCATTTACCAAGAGGACTAACATGGCCACAAATTCATGGTAAATATTGTTATGCCCCGGGCTCATATAAGTAATTTAGTGTTAACCACCTGAAAGTATTTTGTCTTTTTGGTATCCAATATTTTGGTCTAGTTTCAATTACAGGTTATTTTTATATGAATTAGCAAATTAGCATATCTTTCATATAGCAATATCTGAATATAAAATTCCTATATATGTTTGAGTTTCCAGATACATGCTAGTGTACCCCGTTTTGGGGCATTTAAGAAAACAACAATATAAATTTCAAAATAAAAGAGAGTCATATAAAAATATAATTTAAATCAACAATTTATTCACTTGAAAGTCTCAGTTTTCCTGTGTGGTTGCCTGTTTGCAAGTAGATTAAAGCCCGCTTGCAAACTTTAAGAGAATAAATTTCAGTAAATGGAAAAGAAATAATTGCTAACTACTTATGATCGTAAATGTTCGCTCAAATACAAAAAAGCCAGATGTACCGAATTGAGCAGTGATATGAAATATCTAAAATAGATTAAAATATGAATGAGCATTGAAGTATAGATATTCAATTATATGATTGCTGCACATTTACTTTTACAGATGAATGTAAAAAACTTATGACTTTCTTGTAATATTGTTTGCTTTGTTTTTCTTTCAGAGATCATGCAGGAGCCGTACAGTATAACAGCAGTACAAGTTCTATAAAAGATCCACGACCTACTGAAGCCCAGCTAATTAACAAAAAAGTTTTTAAAAACTGTAATTTTATCCCACCTGGGTACTTATAATTTACTAAGCTGCCTTCACAAGTTTTAGACTTGCAATTATATTTTAAACTGTCACTTGGAAAGTAATACATGTACATGCATTATGTTCTGAATTTCTTTGAACAATAAAATTATATACAAGTATTTTAATGAAATTGAGCACCTAAATTGCATTAAAGTGAAAGTAGCTGAGAAAAATAGTATCCTTGTGCTCATGGGCAGCTACATATATTGTGACAAACATGAAGTAGCTAAAATAACTTAAATTTTTCATTTTGTTTCTTGTATATCGTTTGTACAGGGTTCGTGAATTGTTACTGTATATTACTTGACTTGCTTGTATTTTGTTACTTTGAATACATGTTGTTAAGGTTGCATTATACTTTTTAACTTTTAAAGTAGCGCCTGTTCTGTTATGTAAGGGCCTGATTTATGATAATGGACCTAGAGGCTTTGTAAGCATGTATTAAACAGCACTTGTTTGATCTGAATAATTTGTTAAATAAATGTAACACAATTTGTAATCTGATGTTATATTTTGATGAATTGTGAACAAAATAATACATCGAAGAAACTAAGGCATTATGTTGATTTTTTGTTTTGTTTTAATCTAACCTTAAATTATGATTTATTTAAGCTGTGAGTATTGTATTCATTTAATACATGAATATTGTTTTTAGACCAGAAATTTCTTTTTCTATTCAGTGACCATGGTAAACGCTGGACAATTTTCCATGTTATACCAGGCATCTATGGAATATTAAACAAAGAAAAACCCTGGAACATTTTCCAGGGTTTTCCAGCCAGCATGGAAAACATACCGTCCGAATACTCCATGTAATCTGGAAAACCCTGGAAAAAAATCCATGGTTTTCCATGGTTTTCCAGATTACATGGAGTATTCGGACGGTATTAATTCCATGCTGGCTGGAAAACCCTGGATATTGTTCCATGGTAATTATTCCAGGGAGCCTGGAAAACCATGGAAACTATTCCAGGCTATTTCCACATACCATGGACAATTTTCCACCCTTTTTTTTTAAATATTGACGCTGGAAAAGGCTGGAAACTTAGTCCGAATACTCCAGCCTCATATTTTCCATGGATTTTCATGGAAAACCCTGGACAAAGTACACCCGGGTAGCCCGGACAAGAATTGCACTATATGTACAATGGAAAATTTCAAAGGGTCATAACTCTGTGAAAAATTATCCAACCAGAATCGGCTGATAATATGCCCATCTCCTCTTGGTAGTGAAGCTTCCCATAAAGTTTCATTGAATTCTGGTCATTAGTTGCCAAGAAATAGCCCGGACAAGAATTGCACTATATGTACAGTTAATGGAAAATTTCAAAGAGCCATAACTCTGTGAAAAATCATCTGACCAGAACCCCGCTGATTATATGCACATCTCCTCTTGGTAGTGACGCTTCCCATAAAGTTTCATTGAATTCGGGTAATTAGTTACTGAGAAATAGCCCGGACAAATTTCCGGACGGACAGACGAAGCGGACAGACAACGAAGCGGCGCCTATATGCTCTCCCCAATATTTTTGGGGGAGCATAATATAATGTGCACCTAGATGATTTGCATTCAAATTGAATATGATACATGCCTTTCTTGTATTAAATAAAATTGTACCTTCCAAATTTCAAACATATGCAGATGCGGATGTTTATGCCTCAACCGCAAGCATGTGATGCACGTTGTCTCCCATGAACTGCAATCGCAACACCTGTACAGTTCATCTAGGAGAGATGACAATCAGCACATTGTTGCTTATTTGGTGTCTGCATTTGCACATAAGCAGATTAAATCTCAGGAGATATATTTTTCCAATCCTCAAAACGTTTAGCCTTCTCAGTATCAATTTCTTCTACCGGTATTTCCATCTGCAATGCATAAGTATCTTTCTTTTATATTTTGGGAATTGCGAGTTGATACCGGTAGTAAATATTTTCAATAATAGACAAATAATAAGACCTCAAACATTGCATTCTCACTGCTTAAGGCCCTTGAACTCATCACAAAGCTCTTCCAAGTTATGCTCTTGAATACTACACAACACTTTTGATGTGGGCCAACCTGACATCCCTCATGTTATAGTTTTTATGGGGGATTGTTTTTACTTACTCTCTATAACTACATTTGTACATGTAAAAAAAATGATGTTTGCACTATAGTCATTGCTTTTTCGTATAATATAATATATATATAATATATATTATGACACTCAAATTAAACTAATAAATTGTAATGATGAATTATAAAGTGAATGTCAATATAATAAATTATACAGAGGAGAAACTACCGTTCCATTTTACACAAATAGTCCTTTATTTATCATGCCAAGTGACCATTTTCAGTGCTCAAGAAATTCATGAACACAAACGTTCGCCATTTATTTAAAAAAAATCCGGCCAATGCACTTTGTCTGTCTGGTTTTTATCACGTGATTCATTAATATTTGCTAATGCTGTTTGTCATAATTTTTGGCGCTGTATGATTTATTTTCAACCGGAAACGGTGTAGATGTTAAAATCATGCAGGTGCTTGAAACGTAATGGATTCAAATCAAATCAAATCGAATCAATATTTATTTATTATCGGTATGATATACAAACATTATAAGTTAACATAAGCTATGAATAGCTTTTGACCGACACCGGATGAGGCTAGAAAACACTTACAATATCTGTTTAGTGTTACGTGTTGTTTTTTTTTCTTCAAAATTCAAAATATTCCAAATAAAAGGTGGAAGAAGTATACTTTTTTATGGGGGAAGTACCAATATTCGGCAGGAAAAATGCAGATCGAGAGCCCTGAACGTGTCTAGATCCGGCCTTGGAATAAATCTGAATGCACCATTTATCGTTTACTTACCAAATGTAGTCAAAGTATCCAAGTCTGATACTGAACTGGTACTTGGTGCACAGTCAGCAGTTAAGTTAGTTTCTGGATACTCAATCTGAACTTCTTTTTGTACTTGCGGCAGCGCTTGCCTACTCAGGCTACTGCCCCACATCTCACTGACATGTACAGTTCACTGAGTGTTCCCCACATACACAATTCGGATAGAATGACGCTTTCGCCTCCGGATCATTGGCATGATTTAGGCTGATCACTTTTTTATCTATAAATATGAGTACTGAGTACTCTATAATAAAAAAACACACAAACATCTCCCGCGAAAACTACCAACTTCAGCATTATCAGACGATTGGCTGTGTAAGCGCCTTTAAAAATGTTCAATTTGCGGAGAGATTAAGACTTAAAGTAAATCTGATGCGTAATGGAACGAATAGCTTTTAAACGCTTATCAATGCTCAGACAAATTTTATGAAAAATAAAATTATTTATAAAAAAAATAAAATACAGCGATATTTCGAGAAAGTGTATTCATAATAATACATATCAGGAAACTATATATTTAATATGATTATTCTATAAGGAGCACCAAACAGAATTCTCATCATAAGTAATGTTCAGATGTTGCTTAAATTGAGTGAATGTATTGAAACCCAACATCCAGAGTGCATATTCACGTGTACATTTCAAAGGTAGAAAGTAAAACCAGCTATGCAATTACGGCGTAATTCCCTACACGTGGCAGAACATTGTCCGCAAAATGAACATGCACCTTTTAGCGACAGAATCCTTTGTTAGTGTTGGCACTACTAATAAAAGTTTACCGCGGTACAAAAGGCACCTTTTATTAATAGTAGTAGTACACTAAAAAGTCTAATAAATTTCTAGTGGTAGTAGCTAATTTTACAGGATCGGGTGGCAAGTTTCTTGTTTTTCTACTAGAATATGTAGTATTTTATATGTGTTTATATTTTTATATAGTTACTAAGTTATTATCATGTGGATTGTTACTAAACTGAATATGCCTTTGGTATAATAACAAGAAAAATTATTTTGTATTTATATATGCCCTGTACAAAACCATATTACCTTTGAATGTGTCGGTCAATAGCTATACATACGGCTAAAACACGGTATTGGTGCTGATTTGCATTTTTTTATGTTATATCCATGTCTAAGAAAAAATAAACAAGATAGGAATTAATTCTAAAGGTCCACTACACTGGCATATACCCATCATACTTTCCTGAAAATTTCAAGAGGCTAGTGCTACACGTTCTTGAGATATACCGTGAAACATGCTCTAAAAATGGCCTTTTTTTAGCGTTATGCAGTCTCACTTGAAAAAATCTATTGATTTAAATGAGAAATGCTCTTGATATCAGCAGCAAATGATGCAAACATTGGTATAATCTTACACAGACTTGTATCCGGTACGATTTGCTGCTCGAATTAATGAAATACCGTCTTTATCCTAATAAACACGCCCGGGCGCGATGCAAATCACAATGGGGGGCGCGTTTATTTCACCCCCCTTTAGGTATAATATGAACTGACACGTAAAATATGTTGACCGGTATTTGCGAAAAGTTCCAAGTTCATTGAGCAATCGTAAACATATCACAATTAGTTTTACCAGAATACTGCACCCCATTATCATTCTGTTTCTGCCTCGGCATCGATCCGCCAAATCACGTCTCGTCTTGACATGCGGCGATTCGCCGAGGAGAAATATGTACAAATATTGATTGTATTCTATAACAAATTTTAAATAATTTTCAAATTAACAAATGAAAGAATTTCAAATCACGAATATAAGAAACAGATACAGATAATACCCTGTTTTTCTTATTTATATGCGATTGTTTTAACATTTCGTCAGCTTTTCTGCATACTTCATACAGTTACCATCGAATGTCATATGTCAAAACAATGTAGGTCAGTAACCATATCAAAGAAATTTACACACTTTAATCTCGGAAACGAGACTTGCTTTAACATCGAAAAAAACCGATATCTTTTTGCATAAGATCGAATTGCTAAAATACACGGACGACAAAAATATAAATAATGTTGAGCATTTGAATAAAATCAAATGTTGGTTTATTTTTCACGCGCTTTTTTCAGACCAAAGAAATTCATTTAATTCACGTGCACTACGTATATGTGGCTAGAATTTGAAGCCGTAAATAGCTGTACCTTACGAGTGCAAACCATGTCTGGTAATTTACGCATGTTGTAATACAACTGTCCTGATTGGGCGCTTATTTCATCAAATCTTTAAATAGAAGCATATGCAGAAATTGAGCACTTTTATCATCAATATTAACCAGAATTTGCTTTTAAAAATGGAAATCGGGCATATGCGAGATTATCGAGTAATGGATAAAGACGGGAGAAGTTGCATGTATGCGATTGAGACAGTTGAAACATATGTATCGGGGAATCGAGAGACTCGGGAAAATACGATTATTACAATCAGTTATGAGTTCTCTATGGCTTCAAACTGTCACTTGCCTTATCAAACATGCAATTATCACTCATCGACGTGCAGTATCCTACAGCTAGGTGCAAACACAGTTTTTGTTTTATACGCGGCATTTAAAAAGACAGAAAAAACTGTCACGGTGTAAAATACATGTTGAAATTTGAAAACAACAAAGCTAACAATCCCATTTTGTTCTACAGACAAATCAATTATATTTTTCGGGGAGAGGATTGGCTTAGTTAATCTACATTTAATAAACTGTATGATTCGGAACTTGTAATCAGTTTCTATCCTAGGTAAATTATAGTTAATAATAGTGTTCGCGGAGTGTCACATCACCAACAATTTCCTCGGCATCATGCCGAGGCGTGTCTCGGCGTACAGACGCCGCAACCAGATGGTCGATGCTGAATCAACTCCGCGAACACTTGATGTCGTCAAACTCCGCGGATCGCCGAATTTGTTGGTTTTGCGTGATCTGTACTGTACCTTGTTGATAAAAAAAGAATGTTCTGTCAATAAAATGCAATTACTTTACCCCTTAGCAGCCGCGAAAAGGGGGTGCTATTATTTTGATCACGGCTTCATTTTATTTTACGATAGGGGCGCGTTTATTAGGGCGGGAGCGTTTATTAGGATAAAGACAGTAGGTAAAATATTATGGATTTTATAAGTAAAATACTACTAGCAGGGATTTTGTTTCAACACTAAAATTCAAACATATACTTATTGTTATACTCCAATTAATTGTACAAAATTTCAGTAAATTAAACTTGTATTAACATTAAAAATTCACTTATGTATTAGGACAAGTACAAAACCCATTCAAACTACTAGATAAGCCGGAGTTTTAGCAATAATGATAGTTCATTGGTAAATCTTTTCATAAAATTCTGTAGTGTCTGTAACCATTGAAAGTTTTATGTGGCAATAGTTTATAAGTTTTTCCATGCAAAAGTATAAATGCTACATTTGCTAATGTGTATTCATGTCATGTTTAAGTTGGCTGAAATTGGCCTTGCTAAAATATTATCATTATTGAAAAAATACTACTTAGAAAAAGTTACAGACACTGCAAAAATGTGTAAAAAATGAAGGAAAAAAATCCCTGTTCTATTTCTCATAAATATTTTGTTTTACTCATGAAAAAGTTCCATCTTTTATGTTGGAATGTTACATCATACATTGTGCAATAGATTAATGTGCAAAAAAAGGTAAAGCAAGACCTCTTGGGATGAAATATTGTAAGCATTCTTGTAGAATTATTTTATGAACAATTTATTTAGGAACAATTTAACCTGATTTTCTTTTTCTAAAATGATTTATCTAAATTTGTCTGTGTTCTTTACGATGATACAACCCTTTAATATGGAGAGAAGACAAGAACAAACCTCTTGTAATGACTCAGGTATGTATCTACCATTTTGATTATGCTACGCTAAAATTGGTAGTGTTTGTAACCACTAACTTCCTTCTGTAAGCCTTAAACCTTTTTTGTTATATGTGAGTAAAATGAAACGAAATTGTATTTTGTATTACATTGCTGATGTTTAAGGTGCATTATTTAGACATTTTATGTCTGAAATTTGAAAGATTTATCATAATAATGTAAATAAATTGTCTTCGTTGTGTAGCTTTCTTTAAACTGGCATTTTTTCAATTATCTCCTAGAATATGCAATTGGAAACCTATTTTTTTGCATTAAATATCATGAGAACAGTAAATCCAAACAAAACCATTTGAGAATTTACTGAGATCAGACATAATATCAAACAGTTTGTTTTGATGGTCATATGGTTACAGACTCTACAATGCCTACACATTTAACTTATTATTGTTCATGCTATCAGAGAGCATATGAAATAATTTTTAAAGCTAAAGTGATGAGTTTTAACCATGTCTAAAGTAACTTCTTCTGCTTTTTACTTTGATCCAAATGGCTGCATTTAATCATTTCCTTTGCTTATGAATGGATCAATGAAGACATGCGCACTGTATGCTTTACACTTCATGTATATACATTTACATTCTTATACTTTAATAAGTAGCAGAAACTTTGAAGAAAGGAAAATGAATTTTGTTTCCATTCTTGTTTCAGGGAGCAGAGATAAATCAAGCAAAAAAGAAAGGGAGACGGAAAACTACAACGGGCGAGGCATGGTATGGTATTGCGCAAGGGGGGGTTAGAGGGTTATGGTTAGGGTTTGGGTTAGTGTTAGGGGTCGGGTTAGGGTTTGGGTTAGCCTAAACCCAACCCTAACCCTAACCTGACCCCTAACCCTTACCCTAACCCTTTTTTGGGGTTATCACCCCTGACCATGCCTCGCCCGTTGTAGTTTTCCGTCTCCCAAAAAGAAAAGATAAAATATGACTAGGTTTGGCTGCATGAAGGTTAAGCATTGGGAGAACAAAACGAAAATATGAGAAGCTAAAATACAACTATGATGCCTTCGTAGCTGCTAGGCTAGAGCAAAAGAATGGAATCAAAGGACATTTTAGTTTTTGCTTTGGAACAGAAATCAGATTGAAATACATTTATTTTGAAAGTTAAGCAAATTTGGCCTGGAAGAGATGACTGTTTACAGGAATCAATAGATGTCATCTTGTTTATAGCGCACAAGATCCAGAGATATAATTGAAAGTGGACTTCGCAAATTAAAATTCAGGGCAAACATTACTTAAAGCTTAAACTTCTCTGTGATTATCTTGAGAGCTAGAGTAACAAAGGGTAAAATAAATACATCACTGATTTGCTGCTTGCAAAATTACATTTTTTTTTACACTGAAATGTTTGGAAAGTTTTCCGCACATTATTTGGTAATGCTTATTGCTGCATAATGAAATTCTAGATTATATTAATTTGAAACTGTATACAGGTGTGCCAATTCATATGAGATGTCAAACTAATAATGTCAGATTAGTCTTCTTTGACTTGTATGTGCCCAGCACTGAGAATTGTCAAGCTACACGTCTCCTGGACAGCTATTGTTACCCCATATTAAACATGTGTAGTGTCTGAAACCACCTCAGATCATGTACACAAAAAATGTGTTTTAACTAAATTCTAACAGATCAAAAATCATTTGATATAATGTTCAAGTCACTGTTTTTATGTAAACTTGCTTTTACAGTGCGCTTTATGCCATTCTGCAACTGTTTTTGGAATCATATATTTTGGTAGTGTCTGTAACCAAACTTATGAGCATGCAATTCTACCTTTTATGAAAACTTATGCTTTTTCAAACCAATCGTTTCGATTAATTTTGTTTGAATATACTTCCTGGTTTCAGACAAATGCCTAATTAGCTATCTTGTGGGTCTATAATAAAAGTTATAGAAAAGTTTCTTGCTTGGTTCTCTTTTGGTCTGATACCTGATTCATTAATGCTTTGATTTTTTTTGTTAAGATAGTAATCACTTTTGGTTTTTTGCTTTATTTCAACAGTTTATAACCTGTAGTTGATGTTAAAGTGAAAATATCTGAAGTTTTGAAGTTCTGCGATGTTTTTCTTGCATGTTATATGACTAGTGTAGTGTCTGTAACTTGTATTATACCATAGGATGAAAATGTTAGATAAAAAATAATGCATGCATGATCAAATAAAATTCAACTTGATTTGAGTAGGGGATACCTTGACTGAGCTTTAAAAATAACACCAAGGAAATGCTGTATCTACAATTTCATTTTTTTGAGTAAGTGAGACTACTTTCAGCACCAATACTGTGTTTTAGCCGATAGCTAATGTTAAACTGTTATTTATTGTACATACCGACTTTAAATAAAAGTGTGTATCTTGTATTTTGCATCTTTTAAGAAACCAATGCTTGGAAGTCGGAACTGGTGAAACGTAAACTGCGAATTTTGTCAGAAGTTTAATAAGTTGCTTCCCTTTTCTTAAAAATTAATACTTTCCTGCCTTAGTTATAGATGTGCCAATTAAAAACATGGAGGATGTGATTTGTACTGCAAAAAGTAAATGCTATTCTTGAAAGTAGGACAAGTAGGTATTTATTCAAGTATTTTTATAGTGTTTAATACTTTGCAAATATGTTATTTTTCCTCAAATTGTACCTATGGTTAATGTACAGTTTGTTAATGACCGCCAGTAAAATTATTTCTTAATATAGGGATTAAGGTTTCTGCAATACTAGACCAAACTAAAAGAACTTAAACTACACTAGCACACAGAACATTTCAAGGGGATATGATTCAGACATTTAAGCTTGTGAGGGGTTTCGACTATTTTAAACTTTGATTTTGTTTAATTTATGGTTATGTTTATTTATTCATGATTTAAGATACGGTCTTATATGTATTAAATCTTTCATTGATAGGGTGTTCAGTCACTTTTTTTAAAGCGAATGGAATACATATTTTGTTTTAGATAATGAAACAACTGGGATAACAGATCAAAATACTTTTTATTTCATTGAAATCGGATAACCGGTTTAAAAGATATGCAACTTTAAAGTCTGCGGGTTTATACAAAATGTGTGACAAATTCTATTATATAAGCATAATAGTACATGGCACCATTTTTTTATAAAATGTCATAAATTTAATTCATTTTTCAAAATAGGCATCTGGTAGTGTTTTAAAACTATGTAAATGTATACATTTTTGGAAAGGTTGTGACATTTCGCATTTTAATAAATTACTTTTAAGTTAATTTTCGCATGTGACAACAAAATGGCCGCCAAAATGGCTGCCAAGATGGCCGCAAAATAATACACAACAATTAGGATGAGAACCAGGCACAGTGACTTTAAACTAAACCTGTATACATTTTTGGAAAGGTCATGCTAGGAGGATTATGAAAAAATACTTAAATCGCTCATTTTGACATCTGGAAACAAAATGGCGGACAAAATGGCCGCCAAGATGGCCGCCGCCACATTATTCGTATATAAAATTTGAATTTGATCAAAGAAGTTTATACCTATATAAATGTATACATGTTTGTAAAGGTCATCTTATGGAGAGTAATAAGATGTGACTTCTTTGATCATTTTGACATGAGGAAACATAAAAATCAACAAAATGGCCGCCAAAATGGCTGCTGGATAAAATTAAATTAAAATTAGAATTTGAACAAAACTATATAAATGGTTACATTTTCTGAAAGGCCAGGCGATGTAGTGTAATAATATATTGCTTCATGGATCATTTTGACATGTACATACAAAAGGCAAAGGATCAATAAAATGAATGCAATATGTAATGCAGGGAGTACATGTTTCTATAGAATTCTACATCATTTGAAATGATGTAAAATTCTACAGAAAAATGCACTCCTCGCCATTTCACAATAGTTCTACATAATCATCAGGTCCCCTTTTTTCAGATTTCGAAGCATGGTTGTGCTTCTGCCATGGTCAATCTAAAATTGATAAATGTTCATCTGTATAACTTTCATGCGATAATTAAAATTAAACAGAAAAAAATATCGGTTACTTCATTATTTTTTGGGGGAAAAAATCAAGTCTCTTTATGATGATACTGTAATTAATACAATGCATCTTTTGATTTTCTTAAATTGTATTTACATAATTGTTGGTACAAGTAACAAGAGTGAAAACAAATTTCATTTTAGATTTAAATTAAGAAAAAATCCTGATTTTCGCTATGTAACATTCATGAAGAATAGTAATATTGGCCAGTGAGGGGGTCGAACCCACGTCTCCGCATTATTAACACGACACTCTAACCAACTGAGTTAACTGGCCGCATAATACATGAATCAATTTATTAGATTTTAAACGTTAAATGTTTCCCAGCAAAAATGATAATATTTTCATTCACGATTATTAATTTAAGGTAAAAAAACAGAACAAAATACAAACACAACAAACACAAACCAGTACCTGGTATGAATTCTGTGTATCCTTCTTGCAGCTCTCGAGTTTAAAATCAAACAAAATTCAACGTGGAAAAAACACCGTGAAACATGTGTAAAAACGGAAAGATCAATGCAAAGAAACATTTTTATTCTTGAAAAATGAACATTGAAAGCATGGCAAAATATACAGCATATAAGCAAGTCAAAATACAGATTGATTGTTGAATTATGCTATACTTAAGCACTATCCGAAATCATGTCAGCTCTACTTTCACTTTCAGTATGTCCAAATTTCTATTACATTACATGGTTATAAAATAAGCTTTTTGCCGGTAAATTAGGTAGCACCGACATTATCAACACACAAGCAACAATAAAAAACACTTTATCCACACTGGCATACATCCGGAACAGTATCTGACAGTGACAATAATCTGTCATACCCTTTTTATTTGTCTCGTAGAATTGACAGTTACTTTATTAGTTTGTAAACAAACTACATAATGGATTTTTTTTAAATCCGAGAATATTCGTCGAAATAAGGCAAGTTATACATTTTGGGACATGATATTTACAACTTGTATGCGCATTAAATGTATTAAAAATCGTTACGATTCGGCCCAGTTAAATCGAAAATTAAGTTGCATTGTCAATACTGAAATAGCGCTGACGACATACGTCCGCCATGACATTACGCCATATGGGAAAATTTTCATACAGTGGTCTCATTTCGCCATGCTTCCGCTGATCATTTCAAGCGCAGTTGGAATAATAACTATTGCAATCGATTCCTGAAAAGTTTACCTTTCTAATGATACCTGGCCGAAAAAGAAATTTACATGTTTTCTAGTCTAAATCCTCGACATTGTTTTTGTTTATGTTACATCTCTGCAGCCGCAGAACGCAGACAATTCGGCCGACCACCATCATATAGATAATTTTGTAACGAATATTTTGATTGGATAATATCAACCAATCAAAAACGGAATCTCCGCGGAAAGCACTTATTAGCAAGGGTATCCTCCCGAAAAAGCACTGAATCGCGCGTCATTGACTCGCTCTCGATTCAATACTATTTTTGTCTCACTGTTGACGTCACGTGACTGAACACCCTTACATTGATAATTTTATAGTTCTGGCTTCCATAACTTTAAATGTCGCTTTTAATGATTTTTGACTGGCGCTACTTTATAGTTATGGACTAACCCTATTAGGTTAGTCAACCAGAAATTCACAAAAAGTTGACAGTTAACAAAGACCGGTCCAAAACAACTTTTAAATACAGTTATTGGCTAAAATTAACCATTTGATCGGAATTAAGACTGACTTTTTTTCACATTTTCCTGATATATTCTTTCACAAAATACTATCTTAAACATTTGAAATTTATTTTTTCTGCTCTAATATATCTAGAAAAACAGCGATGCAACATATATTTTTGAAATGAGAATCATCTGAGATTTCACGGTCATATGACGTTATTTCTATGTTAAGTAACATACCATGTGCTCAATTGTTTTCAATTCAGAATGACATTTCCCGGTATTTTAAATTATTCTTGCTTGTTTTGAAAACAAATTGAAATTAAAATTATCCACCAGACGTAAGTTGTTAATCACAAATATTAGATTTAAAAAAACGAAAGTTATGTTTACAATTTCAGCAAAAAATGTCAAGCTCAATTCGTAAGTATCCAAATGAAAACTCGTCACGTGACAAAGCAACAATGGCATAAAAATTGTGAATTTCAGGCTGATGAGAGTTATTTTCATCTAAATTGAAAGATGCATTTAAAATATTTGAACCTTAAAATATGCCGCGATGCAGTAATGTATATTTTTTCACCAATATAAGTAGAAAAATATCCAAGAAAATGAACTGTCTTTGATTCATAGCGTCACGTAAAGATCAGGGTTTTCCACAGGCCATTTAACGGTTCCTCCCCGGGGCGCTTGAATTTCGAAATCAGAGTCCTCGGGGCGCCTGAAAATTTTCCAATCAGTGTATATTTTTCAGTTACTGCAACTAGCAATTTTTTAGATCAAAGCGATATCGACTTCCCCGAAAATTGTAAGAGCCGATTTACGACCCTCTGTCAATTAGGTCACGTATCTCTTTACCCAACTAAAGCCCGACTAAAGGCGGAGTGACGCTGTTGATTGGAAAATCAATATTGGCCAATGAAAGCCCACGCTTTGAATGAGTGACCGCACTCAAGGCAGGCACTACCTGTAATTAAATAATGAAGACGACTCTTGACGTACATGCCACAGAAATCTGGGTCAGTTTCTTAGAAGACTGATGATGGCAACCGGTAGTAATCCTCGTGGAAGTTGTTCATTTCATGCATAATACTGCAAAGCGTTTTAACAAATTATCCTTGAATTTATAACTCAACTGTTAATGTGTTGTTGAAATCTCAAATGAGCATAATTAAATTTGTAATCCGAAACCCACTCCCGAATGTTTATGTCAACACGTTAGTAATCCGACATACACTTCCGAAGGTAAACTTTAACTCCAGGTTAACCGATTCTTGCTTCTAATAACAGTAATAATTTATTTTGTGTTGACCTTGTCTCGGTGCAAAAAGTGTGCAGCATGTACGATGTCGCGTCATTTGCATAGAAAGCGTGCGTGTATTGAGCGTTGTATAAACAAGCACACATCACCGCAGTGGATTTTCGCATGTTCAGTGGCAATATTTCATCAAATCTATAAAAAGACACTTATGCTGAAATTTATTTGATACTTTGATACTTTAGAAAAATGTGAAAGTTTGTTTTAAAGAAATTATTGAGAACTTATATCGTCAATATTACCAGAAAGTGCTTTAAAAATGGAGTTTACGGGATTATCAGGTAATGAATAGAAACTTGAAAAGTAGTAAGTATGCAGTAATAGAGTCGGGTTGATACAGATATATTGGAGAATCATTCGAGTCGGGATTTAAGTATCTAGCTATGTGGGAAAGTTTTAAAACAATTAAAAAATATATCTTTATAAATGACTTTATAGCTGGTGATTTTTTTTATGAAGAGTCATAACATAGCGCACCAATTACGTCTTTTGACGCTGTTTTTCTAAGAGTTATAACGCACCACAGAACGTCAATTGACACGTTATATTAAAAAAAAAAATTAACATCAAGAGGGGACACCCCACCCTCAATCACCGGACCCGATCGGCCCGCGGGGTGCCTGAAAATATTTCTGTGGAAGGCACTGAAATATACTACAACTCTGCTTGACTTTCCATATGAGGTTCGCTTCAGCATACAGATCTGTCAATACTATAAACTGTTCGCTGAAGTTTCTTTAGCTTATAATTTTACAGAAGAAAAATGCATCTCAATTTTTAGCTTTTTATTATTTATTCATTCATTTTATTTGCTATGAGAAAACAAATAGCGGAACAACATTGGATAAATAATGGAAAAATTATACTTTAATGTATTCTTTTAAATAATTGACTTTCATAATGCAGGGGTTAACATAAGAAATTGACACTCACTTGCCCAGGGGCAAGCTACCTTGAACATCTACTTGCCCTCATTAAAAACTGGTTGCCCTATTTAAAAGAGAATTTTGTATTGATCTTAAAGCATTGATTCACATGCATTATTATACTTGATTATATTTCAGCTATTTTCAATATATCAAAAATAAAATAATAATTGTTTTTATAATATAAAGTTGTCAACAATACAAAATCTGGAAAGTTTTATTCTATTGAATAGTGACAGGGGTTGTAATGGACCTAATATCCCAATCCTGTAATTCAGCCGGGGTCCAGGGGCTGCAAGTTCTGGCGGGGGCCAGAGGTGGAACCCCTTAGTTGGGGGATCAGGGGTGCAAAGCTCCCCGAAGCAAAATGATTTTAAGACTTTGAGGACCTAAAAAGTGCATTATTCCTATGTCAAATTTTTGTTTTATTGCTTAAGTTATGTATTGACTGACAGACTTGACCTTGCTTTGGACACATCATTAAAGCCGTTTTTCCATGTTCAACTTCAACATGTCCGAGCCCCAACTTATTGTACTTTTTTTAGCCTTTTGAGATGCAATTTCTTTTAAATACAATGCGAATTAATATATAAACCAGACCATCCGTATGACCACATGTGTATTCGTCGTTCTTTAAAAACCATTTAAAGACATCAAACATAATTTGATATTTCAAAAAATAGTGTATCCGAAAGGGACAATTCTGAAAAATTGTACGTATTTTGCACATGAAATAAAATGTGCATATCGTTTGACTGCCTTTTGGGTGGTTTGACCCAAAGAAAATAAATAGATAAAAGGGGAAAAGTTGAAAAAACACCGTAAAGATGTTAATACGAAACGGACTTGCCCGGCGGGCTATCTCGTTTGGCAAATTACTTGCCCGAGATGATTTTAACCCGGCACGGGCAAGCAGGCGTCCGCTTAAAAAAGCCCTGTTATGTCATTAATGAGCATTATTGTTTTAAACAAAAATAAATCATTAAATGAATGCAAAACTTGACTTGAACTATTTAGGCCAGTAATTTTTAATAAAATTATAATTATTATTTTTTTTTTCTAAAAGTGTTGAGTATAGGACGAGGGGAAAAAAAACGGGTGAGAAAAAATGCACTCACGTAAATTTTTTTATGGTATTAAGTTCTTTGTACTAGCAACCCCAGTGATTTTTTCAAACAAGTTGATTTGCTAAATGATCATAATCAGACTGTATGTTTAGATTTGCAGTTTTTAAATTAGTTTGAATTTGAAAAATATCTTAACTGGTTCAGAAATTATTCAATTTTTTAAATTGTCCAAAACTAATTTTTAGGTGATTTTTTTTGCTGAGCATTTTGGTCATAATATGTGTGTGTTTTGGGGACTTCCTGTTTGGAACAAAATAACTTTTGTTGCTACCATTGGAATTTATTTTTTTGTTTCATAAAAAAATTGTCTCATTTTGTTGAAACTTGCCATCCCTATGTATTTTTTTAACAAGTAATCCATGTTGTGCATTAAAAATACTTTATCTCAACAAACAACAATTTTGCTACTGAGGTTTTAAAGATACATTTAATAGTGTATTGCCCAGTAAAAATCAATACCGCAGACAAAAACAAAAACTTATTTCTTGTAATACATTCTTTGTTTAAAAGAACAATTTTTTCTAGAGATTGAACAATTTGTCATAATGTTCATAATTTGGGAAAAAACACTGCCGTCCTGAGTTAATGCACTCTGGCAGGACAACAAGATCGAGAATGAACTTTCTCTCTACAGTCTGTGTATCCTCTCCTATACTTTTCTTTCTTGCAAAATTCATTTATTTCCATCACTGACACATTGTTCAAAGTGTCAAGTTTTTGCAATGTTCTTTTTCTTGCATATTCTCAACGGATGCCAAGTGCCTGACATGTTGGAACAGGGAATTTAATTTTGGATACAACTGCATAGTTTTAACCTGAAAGAATACAAAAAAAACTATTACAAATAATTATCTTACTTTATTTGGACATTCATGGTTTGAAATCGTTTCAAAAACTGTGGATTTTGTGACTTTTTAACTTTTGGTACTAACCAGTCCGGAACAAAAATGAAGTTTCGTACCCATTGAAAATAACGAAAAAAAACACGTATAATATGCACATTCGGCATTATCCCGTCTTCTGCCCCCTGGGCATTTGACATTTTATTTAAAATAAACATGTACTTACAGGTACTTATTTATTTATCTGTATCATTCAGATGCTTGACATGATGATATCATGTAAACAGGATAAATCATACCCGGGGCAATTGTCGTATCATCTTTCATATTAATTATGCCCCCCTTCGAAGAAGAGGGGGTATATTGCTTTGCTCATGTCGGTCGGTCGGTCTGTCGGTCGGTCGGTTTGTCGGTCGGTCGGTCCGTCCACCAGGTGGTTGGGTTGATAACTCAAGAACGCTTAGGCCTAGGATCATGAAACTTCATAGGTACATTGATCATGACTCACAGATGACCCCTATTGATTTTGAGGTCACTAGGTCAAAGGTCAAGGTCAATGTCACCCGAAATAGTAAAATGGTTTCCGGATGATAATTCAAGAACGCTTATGCCTAGGATCATGAAACTTCATAGGTAGATTAATCATGACTAGCAGGTGACCCCTATTGATTTTCAGGTCACTAGGTCAAAGGTCAAGGTCACGGTGACCCGAAATAGTAAAATGGTTTCCGGATGATAATTCAAGAACCCTTATGCCTAGGATCATGAAACTTGATAGGTAGATTGATCATGACTAGCAGATGACCCCTATTGATTTTCAGGTCACTAGGTCAAAGGTCAAGGTCACAGTGACAGGAAATAGTAAAATGGTTTCCGGATGATAACTCAAGAACGCTTATGCCTAGGATCATGAAACTTGATAGGTACATTAACATGACTGGCAGATGACCCGTATTGATTTTCAGGTCACTAGTTTACATTCATTCCGTAGGATATATAAGAACAACACTCTTTCTGTCTTTCGGAAATAGTTGTTGAATATTCTTTCTGTCTTTCTTATATACTCCTGTCTTCTCACCCGGGGCAGAAGACGGGAATATATATATATATATATACATTGTATATAGTTATGATTTTAATTTCTGTTTTTAAAACAATGCTACTCAAGGGGAGTGTTTCAAGAAAATGGCGCTTGGCATATTTTTAAGGGACAGTGTGTAATTGTGCGTGTTATTATGGAATGAATGCTATTATTATGCTCCCCTTCGAAGAAGAGGGGGTATATTGCTTTGCTCATGTCGGTCGGTCGGTCAGTCGGTCCACCAGGTGGTTTCTGGATGATAACTCAAGAACGCTTGGGGCTAGGATCATGAAACTTCATAGGTACATTGATCATGACTCGCAGATGACCCCTATTGATTTTGAGGTCACTAGGTCAAGGTCACAGGTGAAGGTCACAGTTACTGGAAATAGGCATTTTAAGGATTTAGCATGGTTCAAACAAGGGAAACAACTACTGTTTATGCATGTTCTTTTTATTACAGCATTTGCCTCCCTTTAATTCATTTAGAATCTCATTTTACAGCAGAGATTCCAAATCTGACCTGTAAATGAGCCCCATATTTTCTGCCAGTGCTAGGTTACCTTTACCCATTTGATCATTCTTAAGTATTGGTATTGTAATGCTGCTGCTACTGCTACACTACTACTACTACTACTACTACTACTACTACTACTACTACTACTACTACTTCTACTACTACTACTACTACTACCACTCCACCACCACTCCACCACCACCACCACCACCCACCACCACCACCACCACATCCACCACCACCACCGTTCACAGTGACAAAAAACGTATTCACACAATGGCTGCTACTACAACTTATAACCCATATAGGGGGGCATGCATGTTTTACAAACAGCCCTTGTATTATATTATACTTCATTATTATATTATTTTTCCAAGCGTCTAGGTGATACAGATCATTTATAATATGTACTGCGTGCACATATTTTATAATCATTCCCAGGGGGGAAGAAGACGGGATAATGCCACATATTCTTCACTCCAACTGCATTAAACAACAAATAGCATTTTATTCTTTAATATATGACCGTATATGCGTGTAAAATATTGAAGGTTTAAAAGTGATAGTCGTAAATGGGTTTCACATTTCCGGCACTGTTTATATCATTTTTTTTTTATTGCTTGTACCTTAATTTCAATATAAATGTTCATAGAATTTATGCAAATTTGAAAAGGAAAACTAAGCTCATTCAGGTGAGATTTTATTGGTTGCAAACATGTACATGTAAGAAAATTTAACACGATAATAAAAATGAACTTTATTAACACACAATTTACATACCAATACAAATAAGCATATTCGCTTGACATTTTATTTCCTGCATTTTTTTATTGTTATCTATTTTTAATCAAAATTTACATAAAAGACAAATGTTACTTTATTACATCACAAATACTTGTACTTATACAGTCATACATTCACACTAGTGCTGCAACAATATACCGGTATATCGGTATATATCGCAATACGCAATCCGCATATTGTATTGTGATACGATTTTCGTCATACCGGTACGAAAATTTTACAACATGCATCTACATTTCGTTCAGAAAAGCCATCCAAAATAATGATATCAAGGTAAACAAAACAAAGCGGTATTTTGTAAAAATAAATTGTTACGTAAAAATGGCATTCTAAAAAGTCTACTATACAGAGTAGCGTTGTTACATGGGAGCATTCATTCTATGCTTTAAAAAGAATTATCGTTGAATTAATTAAGCACAACCAAATGTTTCGTTCCATTCTGAAATGAGCATTATTAAATTTGTAATCCGAATTTCGTAAACACGCTTCCGAAATGTAATTCTAACGCGACAATAAAAAAGTGCTTTATTCTTTTTCTCAATAAAAAGAGCGGTAAAATTATACAGACATGTAGAACGTTGCATGCAAAGTGTGGGTGTATTTGTGTTGTATAAAACGGCAACATCACGTCAGGCGATTTACGCCTGTTCAGTGGGAAAAAAAACGCCCGATTGGAAGTTATTTCATCACATCTTTAAATAGTAACAAATGCCAAAATGTATTTGATATTTAAGAAAATTGGTGAATGTTTGTGTTTTGTGTTATTCTTGAGCATTTTTATAGTAAACATTTACCAGAATTTGCTTTAAAACTGGAATAAACAGGATTCTCCGGTAATTGGCGAGTTATAATTCTGGTACAAGTAAGCAATATATTGCGATATATTGCAATACGGGTTTTTGAGCTGACAATATATCGCAATACGCTTTTTGGCGTATTGTTGCAACACTAATTCACACAGACATACATACAGAAACAAACTACATCAAAAACACCCTGTATATTTACAGATGGTCAAAAATCGAACATTGACCCCTCCAGTGCTCCAGGTGACAGGGGGTGTAGGGGTTCCAGAGGCTGGACATCCTGTCGAAGTGGCCTTACTGGACGGCACAGAATTTCATAAATTTTTATCACACAATGTGCTGTATAGTCTTCATCATTGCGTAGCTCCGGAAAGAATCTGATTACAAACTGCTTCACGACCGCCTTTCTCGTAGGGCTTAAGGCCTGCTTACGGTAGAGGCCACCATCGTTGTAATTGAAATGGCCTCGGATGTTGGCGTCCGTGAAAGGCTCGGGAAAAATGCGCTGCACCAATTTTGCGGCGAAATTTCTGGGGTTCGCCGACACGGCAGGGATCGCCCTCAGCTCCTCATCCGAGCGTGGGTTCATTGATCTCGGACGACTGAATGCTCCGTGGGTGTAGGTCTGATTAACTCGGACAATTGGGCGAGGTTGCCCAGCATCCTGTCAATCTTGGACCGAAGCTCACCTACTTCTGAGATTGTTTCGTGTCCTGTTCTTGTTTGCACTTCCTGCTGGCGCCTTTCTAGTTCACACAGCACGATCCTGTCGTTGTTGATAAGCTGGTTTATCGTCGACATCAGGCATCCTGGAATTGCATCGCTTCTTGCAGATACATGCGTCAGCGACAACATCATCGACATAGGTGGCATGATGGTGGTCGTGGTTCTTGCTGGCGTGGTGGTCGTTGTCATAGTTGCTGGCGTGGTGGCGGTCGTCGTTCTTGCAGGTGTGGTGGTCTTTATCGTTGCTGGCATGGCGGCAGTCGTTCTTAATGGCGTGGTGGTTGACATCGTTGCTGGAATGGTGGGGGTCGTGGTTCTTCTTGGCGTGGTGGCAGTCGTCCTTCTTGCAGGTGTGGGGCGGTCGTCGTCGACGTTACTGGCGTGGCGGTGGTCGTTGTTTCCTGGATTGTAGTCTGGGTCCATGTGGCCAATGGATTAAAGATGATATAGTCTTTATGTTAATAGCCATGAAAAATTAATCAGAGCAGTTAAGATAGCATGTGGATTAATATAATGTGTATGTGTTTTATGAGGGTAAGGGGTAGAAGCATCATGCACTTCTAGAAAGCTTGTGGAGAGTTTGGTGTAGCTGTCAAAATATCCAAATTTGTCCGAATTATAACTTCATCATTCATCATTCAATAATTAAAAAAAACAACACCTTATTCGAAAACAGGTGTGTCGCGTGAGAGCCCCCTTGTCTCTAACTAATATGTCAAAGTCATACTAAGAGCTAAAAACCAAATTTTGGATAATACTTCTTGTCCGAAATCAGACTGCATACTTCATATTGTACTTCCCCTTTCCCAAATGTCGCTTTTACTGTTATCCATTAAAAAAAAAAAACTTGCCATGTATCTTCTCATTGTGTACAGTGTCTCAGACTTAAAGGGCAATTCATATTAAGTGGTCAAATATTAAATGGGAGCCAACTAGAGCTGGTGTCACTGTGGACTTAACTTTGTCCTTTATCAATGACTTGTTGAACAATCTTAAGAATCATTGAAATGCCATGTTGGTAGTAGTAGTAGTAAGAATCATTGCAGTAGCGGTAGTATTTTTTTAATGGGATATTTATGTTAAAAATAACACTTTTTCCCCAATGCGATAGGCGTCATTCTATAAAGAACAAACAATTCATCACACATCTGTATTTCATTCTTTCTGTATGAGCAAAATACCAAACAACGCAAAAACTGTATAAAACTGTTTAAACTCGTGCATGCGTTCTTAAAAACATCAAAGTTGACACGTTATAAGGATAACAGTTAAGAACATTCATGAACATAATTCTTGAAAGTTCTTAAGTTCATGAACTTTTCATGTTCATGAATAATTCAGGAAATGAAAAGATCATGAATAGTCTCTTTTTCAGTTCAAGAGTCATTCATGAATAATTCAAGAACTGGATGATGAGTTTTGTTCATGAACTGTTCATGAACTTATGGTCCATGAATGTTCTTAAGTGCATGAACTTTCAATGTTCATGAATAATTCGTGAACATGAAAAGATCATGAACAGTCTCATTTTCAGTTCAAGAGTCATTCATGAATACTTCAAGAACTGGATGATGAATTTTGTTCATGAACTGTTCATGAACTATTCAGGAACACCAATGGTATGAACAGTTCATGAACAACACAGTTCTTGAAAAGTTCTTTAGTGTTTTGCTGTTCATGAACAGTTCATGAACACTTTCCTTCTATTTTTCAATGGCCCATTTCCTGTTCACGAACTGTCAGTGAATAGTTCATGAACTATAATTCTTCACGAGTTCATGAACTGAGGTCTTACAAAGGTTATTATAAGTGTAAGCAAACATGAGAGACTACAAACAATGTCTCATCAGCCACAGACTGCCAGGCTTAGCACAAAGGCTAGTTTTCAAATTGTTTGTCAATGTCTTCAACACACTGCCATTTTCCTTTCTGGTGCATATTTGAGAATATTGAACACCATGCACTGCCTCCGGGTCCTTTCTGGGATGAGGTAAACTGTTCACATGTGCTCTAGGGAATAAAAATCATAAAAAGGTCTATACATGTAGTAAAGAGTTATTTACATTCTAACTATTATAAAAGTGAATCTATAAATTATAATCAATATACATTGGGATCTGACAACAGGAATTTCCGAAAATGGACTGAAATGTCTGGTTTTGTTAGGCTACTGCATGGTGATTGGTCTGATATTGTTCTGTAGGACATCTATCTGGGGTTAATTAAACAAGACAAAAGTAATATTTAAAATTCATATGTATATCATAACATATTATATTGGCCCCAAAACCAAGATACTTCCCATCATTGATTATTTTACATAATATTAAACAAACAAATACTAATTTAATGTACAGTTACTTAGTGCAAGCCCAGTACCTTGAAGACAGAATACACTGCAGTCTGTTTGAAGCTTTTTCCAGCATTTGGTTGTGGATGCCCACTCAAGTTGAATTTTGCCATATGGGGGTCATTCATCACCCTGAAATCGGTCTGTTCATTACAATAAGTTACATAAAAAACTTAATTTATAAGCATCTGCATTGCATATGTTATGATTAACATAGCAGCTTACTATTCATTGTAGTATTTGATTTCTTTCTTTTTTAAAGAAAACTAACCAGATTTGTTCTGGAAGCAAATTATTTCAGTTAAATATCTATTTTATTTGGCATGGCAGTTATTTTATTAGATAATGAAGACTTTGTGCCACTTAAAAGCTTGTTTCATTATTGAACATAATGCTATATCTTTTGGAGACTGTTGCACTGTGTACCACAAATAAATACATAATTTCCAGTAAACTGTTACATCACAGACTTATGGTACGAAGTCCAAAGGGTACGAACTCTTTAAAGATAATATCATTTTATTTATAGCTAAGTAAATGATATAGACACCTTTTAAATTATTCTAATCACATCAGTTTAAGAATTACTTAACTACCAACTTATTGCGCGGATTGTTTATCTAAATTTAAATTCCAAAGAGCACAAGCAAAACTTCCAAACATAATGATAAATATGTACCACGAAAATATATGACTCATCATTGCAATAATAATTTGCGAGTTACAACATGTTTCATCCTATACTTTACATAATATTCTTAAAGTGTTTACCTGTTTGTTTGTCACCTTTTCCCCAGTAGAACAGCGTATAATAAACTCTGCAGACCACAATATTTGTTGACAAGAACGAATCACTGAGCACGTTTAAATAAAATAACACCCTAATGTCACTTCCGGTGTAGACCGGCATTTCCTGTCATCTATTTTCGCGACATGTCAAAATGTCGATCCGTGACATAGTAACGCGGGCGTTTCCAGTAAGTTAAAGTGAAATAAACAGTAATTTAGACAACGACTACACTTCGGGAGTTTATATAAACGCAGAGTAACAATTAATGTCTAGAGAAGAACGTATCCAGTGATCATAGTTTGAAGGCTTATTCAGTAATTGAACTTTGTGTTTTGTTGGAGAAGTTACGGTTTTGATAGACTGTGTTTAAAGGGGCCTTTTCACAGATTTTGGCATTTTTTAACTTATTCATTAAATGCTTTATATCGATAAATGTAAACATTGGATCGTAAAAGCTCCAGTAAAAAATCAAGAATAAAATTAAAAAAAGGAAAAGAACATTGCCCGGAACAGGTTTCGAACCAGTGACCACTGGAGTCCTGCCAGAGTCCTGAAGTAAAAACGCTCTAGCCTACTGAGCTATTCGGCCGAGTACACGTACTTGATGTATTTTATACCTTATATAAGCAATCTTCGTAGTTTCACAAAATTTAACGACAAAAACAGAACTCTCCAAATTATTCAATCGTTTCGCGTTGCAACGCTTTATAATTTTTAGGTTTTTAAATCGTCAAAAGATGCATATAATGGCTATATTAGACCATGGTAATTGTTCAGTATTACTGTTTCCTCACAATTATCATAACTAAAACGAAAATTTGCGAATCTGAAACAACTTTTTTCAATTTTGTCAATTTACCAAAGCGTGAAAAGATCCCTTTAAGAGAAAGATTGATATAATTGTAATTGTTGATCATATTTATGTGACTGGAGTTAATGATAAAAGTCAACTATTGGACGGAAGTGCTGATAATTACGAAGAAAACTATTAGTAAAAATACTATAGTGGTCGCCGGATTGTCGAATTCGGACCCTGATTGACAATTCAGATGGAAATGTAGGTTTTTCACTGATTTATGCGATTTTTAATGTATATCCCATTTTTCAATTAATAAATTAAATGTATTTGGTACTAAGTTTGGATGAAGAATGTTGTTTTCCCTTATTATGCCCCCCTTCGAAGAAGAGGGGGTATATTGGGTAATGTAACGACTCGCCCCCTTAACGACTCGCCCCATAACGACTCGCCCCACTTTTTATAACGACTCGCCCCACATGTATAACGACTCGCCCCACATATATAACGACTCGCCCTATCAAAATAAAATGTTATATTATATATGGTAATATAAATGAAATCAATTCATAATATGAATTTAATGTTCGGCATTGTTTGATAACCATCGTTCAGCGGTTTTTTGCCTTATACCTGACCTTATATACGTCTATTGCAGGCATATTCTGAAAAGTAATAACAGAGACGTATTTTTTATTTTATGATGTTTTTTTACATCTTTGTTCAGTGACAATATTATCATAAAGCAAGACTATTGGATATCGGCACATTTGTCTCATGTCATACTTTCCTTTATATTTATAAAAAGAAGCAAAGGCTAAGATCATATCGACAATTAAAGATGCCCAGGTTAAATTACTCAAGAATTTAGGGATTATCGTTATAAAGGAGACCGATGAATTAACAACAAAATTGACAGGTACATTACCGCGGGCGGGTGATTACAATCAACAACACACGTGTCATAATCGCAAAAGCGTGAATACCTTGCTTCGTGGTAAAGATATTTTCATATATACGGGTATTGAAAGGTAAGAAAAATGAAAAAAAGGTCTTTGCCGAAATTTATTTTTTGCAGAAATTTTACGGACACAATTCATCTGTAAGATAATTTTTTATTTATAATTTTAAAATTACCATTATAATTTTAAATCTACCTATTTATTACAAGTTGATCTTAATACACAACACACTTGAAATTTTTTTTTTTTCATATTATAAAAATGCGTATCAGTCCTTTTGTGTTTTTCACACAAACTTTACTTTTAAATGCTAATCAAATGGCGTTTCTTTTAAATTTTGGTGTAAACAATTAGCGCGGAAAGTTTTCAATGGTTTCAAATAAACATTAAATGCTAATTAAATGGCGGTTCTTTTAATTTGTAGGTGTGAAAAATTATCGCGGAAAATTTGCAATGGTTTCAAATAAACAAGAAACCATTTGTGATAAATCAATTAATTTCACGATTTGTTTAATTACTTTAATGGTTATAACTTTAATTGAGTAATACGTGCCACTGCGTAGTTTAGTATTTAAAGGTGTATACATGATTATAGTATACCATTATTTTAAATTGATAATTCGACTAACACCATGCCTGCGCCTCCTTGTGTGTTTTTTCTACGACGGGTGTACCAAAACTCCAGAGCGGTGACATGTGACAACTGTTCACGGTGGCATCACATAAAATGTGGTAACACTGGTAAGTTCTTCTAAAACGTACAATCGAAGATAAATTATTTTTTTGCGTTGTAGTATTTTCGTGTGTCAACTTTGCACTCTGTATTTGCAGCGCAGCATTGTTCGACATCACACGACCAGAACTGGAACTCCCATCGGAAGAAATGGAGCAGTCGCTACATGATGCCACAGTGACGGACATCGTACCCACTGCTCCAGTCACTTTCAAGATTGTCGGTAGCGGAATTGTATTTATAATTCCATGTGTTTATTTCCATGTATTTATGAAATGAGTCGCGTTTTTCTGAAATGAACAGTGTAATTAGTATGCATATTGTCACATATATCATATATACTGTATGTATACATATAAAATGTGCGTGCGAAGAAAGGGAATCTCCCCTTTTACTTGTTGGTTTAACTGTTGTGTGAAGAGGCGAAGCTGCTGAATAAACAGGTGCGGTTAGTGAGAGAGGGAAAGTTGAGGAGACATCAGAATAAACAGACACTTCAGGTACAGGGGAAGCTCTGGGGAGTGTGGAAAAGATAAAACGAGCGTTCCATCTCAACTAGTCAGCTGCTGGACTTGTGTTCAGCCATGTACGGACCTGTGTAAATAGTTGTTGTTGCTGTTGTTGTTGTTTGTGTAAATAGTGTTTAAATTTGTTATGAATAACACGTTTGAATAAAATCATTTTCATAAATTCAATGTTGATAATATTAAGATATAATTATATTGATTACTGATGTATTACTGTCTTTTTGTAAACCTTTCTTATTAATTCAATGTATTGATATTACACTTCAACACCGTTATTTCGAACACCGATAATCCGAAGTCACCGTTATTTCGAAGTATTTTTCAGGTCCCGATTGTGGTTCTTCTTTGTTCAATGTAAAATTTCATTGTTAATCCGAACTTCGTTAAACCGAAGAAATCGTGAATTCGAATAGATTCTGTCGGTCCCAACACTATAATTCGCACCTTATTATCAATATTTAATCCGAAGTCAAAACTGCAAACACTGAGCGTAATTTCACACCTATGTCGTCTGCGCGTTGCGCATCAAAAGGCGATAATTACACCTTTGTCGTCTGCGCGTAAAGTGTTAATTTTATAATGTCGTCAAAAGCCCACGACGAGGCCGACAACACAAGAGTGAACATGATATCGAATCAACATGTGGCCACATGCATCAACGACGTTCTGCGAGCAAAACACGGGCGGAAGTGAGTTCTTCAATGTTCTTGACAAATATGAGAAATATGTTGCACGTGTGCAGTTTAGTGCTGCTAACGCCGGTGTTCAGAGAGACATCGCGTCTTATAAAAAAAAATGTTAATTCATTTCCGAAAATGTATTCATATGTATTTACTTGTATGATGTGCTATTTATGATATTTTATTATGCTCTGTAATTAGAGAACAATAAAAAGAAGAAAAAGAATCGTTTTATTCCTCCGTTTGTTACAATTAGAAATCTATTGCTATCTGACTAGTTTACGATTTTAAGTAAAACATTTATTTAAAGTACAGTGTGACAGAACCATGTGAATTCAACAACGTTTTATTCTTACAGAATCAAAGAAGTCGTCTGTCAAATGTTTATTTCGAATTATCGTTAATCCGAAGTTTTTTTAACGGTCCCGACGACTTCGAAATAACGGTGTTCAAGTGTATTATACACACTGCGTAACTTTCTATTTGTATAAGTTGTTGTTGTTGTTGTATATACATACATAAGTATCTAATAAACCATCAACACAAAAAAGATTTTCTTATATATTTCTTTTTCTATTCATCTGTACTGTTTACATTTAACATAGATGCTTAAAATGTAACAATAAAAATGATGGGGCGAGTCGTTATATATTATATACGCAAAACATAGTTATGTTACTGTGGTAACGCATAATATTAATTGCAAGAGTTGATAAAATTCCAGGTGTAGAAATCTTGAACATATCATGCAGGATGCGATACAGTATTCCAGTTTCTGTTGAAAGTTCCTGAAAAAGGTGAACGTTAAAGTAATGCATTTTAACAAATTTCATCAAACTTCTAATTTGCCAAATCTTAAGATATTTTTTCAATACCCCACCAGTTTTACCGACTTAAAACACAATAAAATCGAAATTAAATAAAAAATCCTTCCATATAAGTAATGATGGGGCGAGTCGTTATCTATGTGGGGCGAGTCGTTATACATGTGGGGCGAGTCGTTATAAAAGTGGGGCGAGTCGTTATAAAAAGTGGGGCGAGTCGTTATGGGGCGAGTCGTTAAGGGGGCGAGTCGTTAGTAAACCGTATATTGCTTTGCTCATGTCGGTCGGTCAGTCTGTCGGTCTGTCTGTCCGTCCACCAGGTGGTTGTCAGACGATAACTCAAAAACGCTTGGTCCTAGGATCATGAAACTTCATAGGTACATTGATCATGACTCTCAGATGACCCCTATTGATTTTGAGGTCACTAGGTCAAAGGTCAAGGTCACGGTGACCCGAAAAAGTAAAATGGTTTTTGAATGATAACTCAAGAACGCATACGCCTAGGATCATGAAACTTCATGGGTAGATTGATCATGACTCGCAGATGACCCCTATAGATTTTGAGGTCACTAGGTCAAAGGTCAAGGTCACGGTGACCCGAAATAGTAAAATGGTTTCCGGATGATAACTCAAGAATGCATACGCCTAGGATCATGAAACTTCATGGGTAGATTGATCATGACTCGCAGATGACCCCTATTGATTTTGAGGTCACTAGGTCAAAGGTCAAGGTCACGGTGACCCAAAATAGTAAAATGGTTTTCGGTTGATATCTCAAGAACGCATATGCCTAGGATCATGAAACTTCACAGGTAGATTGATCATGACTCGCAGATGACCCCTATTGATTTTGAGGTCACAAGGTCAAAGGTCAAGGTCACGGTGACCCGAAATAGTAAAATGATTTTCGGATGATAACTCAAGAACGCTTTTGCCTAGGATCATGACACTTCATAGGTACATTGATCGTGACTCGCAGATGACTCCTATTGATTTTCAGGTCACTAGGTCAAAGGTCAAGGTCACAGTGACAAAAAACGTATTCACACAATGGCTGCCACTACAACGGACAGCCCATATGGGGGGCCAGGGCTCGGCATTAAAGGTAGTCCGACTGTCCGGGACAACCAAAGTGTTAGTCCGGACAAGTTAATAAAGAATTTGCTTGTCCGACGGGACAAGTGGTCGTTATAATATAATAACTTAGAACAAATGCCTTTAAATACGTTATTTCTGTGGAGCAACCACCCTTTATTTTTAAATATATATTTTGTTTACGTTTAAATTCAAAGCACGGGATATTCCGATAGTTCCATGGGATACTACGCCGCACTGTTTACAAGGGAAGCAACCCATAACATTTTTCTTTGCCAAGATAACAAGATTATATTCTCCTTTATAATGAATATGTATTTTACGACACCGGTACACATTGATCTTTAAGACAATTAAAGTAGTATGGTGGCAAAACACAAGTTTTTGTCAGTTATTTTGGCTTTGTATAATGTTTAAAAAATCAATAATATCCAGTTTTCCTGTTATCTAGTCGGTTCTTTTTGTATTGTCATTGCCTAAAATTATGTTAACATGTATTTTGAATGATTTAAGTCTTTATGATTTGAGCAGTTTGTATTATTTAATTGCTTTGCAAGGAACTGAGCAAACTTAGATATAATGGTCAGGACAAGTTGCTTTCTGGTCAGGACAAGTGAAGTTTTGGTCTACTTGTCCGACTGGACAAGTGGCTCCAAAAGTTAATGTCGAGCCCTGGGGGCATGCATGTTTTATTTATTAATCCAGTTTGAAAGTGTTCATCATATAAAATACTAGTAATGGCATGCATTGTCACGAATGTCTGAATTAATAAAAGCAATGACACTTACACACTGAATTATATCACACTTACTATTAAACACGTCAGTTGGTACTCCTATACAAGTGCTTGTTTATTTGACCTCGGTTTAGACTACAATTGTTTTGTTAAATATTAAACATGAAGAAAATGTAAATTATAGTAAACTGTAGATGTCATTTCTTTCCAGAAAAAAGGCAAGGCGAGGAGGGAATTATTGGGGGCAGTAACTGTGTAAAACCTTCGAAAAGGCATGTCAGTAGCTCAGGATACTTCATGGCATAAACTGGGTTTCGGCAGTCTAAAATGTAAGTTAATTGTAACAAACACTTCATTTGAAGCAATAGATTGTCACTGAAGCAAAACTTTACATTTAATTTTATTAAAACAATTTAGGAATGTATGTCTGTCTGATCATCTGTCTGTCAGTTTATTTTTAACTTTTAAACTTGTTAAGATATCAACTCCAAACTTCATGCATAAATAGTGCACACACAGCAATGGTTCTAGTTTTATTATAAAGTCAAACAATTTATTTCAGCACACACATTCTTGATGTCTCATCGTATCTGTAAAACATATCTGTGAAACGTGGCAGTGGCGGCAAAGAAACCAGACCGGCCAGGTTGCACGTGCACATGACTGTGTCCACAAGTTTACTGGAGTGTCCGTGGTGAGAAGGGACTCAAGGAGCTTATTGAAGAGGGCAAGCCTGTTGAGATTTTAGAGGGTGATGGATTTAATAATATAGAAATTTGCGTAAAAGGAACATAAACCTTACTCTACAGAAACGTTTTGATAAAAATCATGTCAAAAACATTTTCATAATGAAGAACTCAGATTGTCAGCCCAGCGGAGTTCTGCAAAAATCGACCATGAAAATCATGTTTATATTGTGTATATAATAATAAGTTTAATGTTATTAATCACTATTCATTAATGAAGCTATTTTCCTTTTACTGGTATGATTGAATGATTGAATATGCCATATGTCTTAATTTTGAATTGCTTTATTTCCCCTGTTACATGTTAAAGTCATACTCATTTTTATCTATTTTTGAACATTTGAACTCCTCAATATGCTCACATGTAAAAAGTTGCAAATTTAGTATGGTGTTTCTGGCAAATGTGGGTACCTTTGATTTTGAGGCAGGAACTTTTCATTTTTACTGGTGACCCTTTTTAGTAATTCAGGCTAATGTATAGTTTTAATTATTTTTTCCGAATTTTTCGATAAACCAAGTCAAGAATAGTTCATGAACCCTTTTTGAATTCTTAGGATTCATGAAAAGTTCTTCATTAGTTCTTAAAAAAAGGCAAAAATATTCAAATTAAAGTAATTAAGAACTGATACGTTTTGAATTGTGTTGGTTGATTAACTAAAATAGATAATTTTTAGCAAGAATGATGTCTGGCTGAACTTGTGCAAATATTGTTGGTTGCCTGAAGTAAAAAAATGAAGCTTACAATTAGATGAAATTTACATGGTTATCATGTATAAAGAATGTAAAGATCAAGTATTTTAAGTAAAAAAATAATAATCTTAAATTTTACTTACATTAATCAGTATGAAAATAAAGAACTTACAAGATTAGTATGCTAGACATTTCAATATTACTTTCAAAAATATGTATGAAACATCTAGCACAAAGGAATTCATGAATTATTCATGATGGATCCTTAAAGTCCGTCTCAGAAAAGTCATTAGAAATACTTGTGCATGAAATGTTCATCACTAAGTATTTATGGTTAGATGAAGAACTGTTCATGAACTTTGAAATGTTCAACAATAATTCATAAACAGTTCATGAACGTGTCTTAAGAACAGTTCATGTCCAAAAGTTCATGAACCAAGCTCAGGAACTCTTTCAGAACAGTTCATGAACAGTTCTTGATTGGCTTGAAGTGTTCATGAAAAACATTTCGCCGGGGAATAAATGCCGTTTAAGTTGTACGAGGTTGTTTTAACAAATATTTATTGAATCCGATCATTTTCTGACATAGTTTTTGACAATAATTAATTTCTTCCATCGAGAATCATCTAGGTCGATCTAGACTAGTATTTCGGATTCGTTTCGGATCCGTTGTATATTCAGATTAGGGAATGTAGAGGGTGTTGGGTATATTCGAATGCCTGAGCTATTTAAGTAAAATTAATTGTATGAACACTTTGATCTGGTTATTACTAGTTTGTTTTTGATGGCATATATGTAAAATAAGTAAGCATTCTGTTTTTTCCTATATACCATATCTTTTAATGAATAAAATTGGGACGTGAAATAAGATTGTGTCGCAGGGCAACAGATAAGGATCGTTTTATCGTTTTTACGATTTTTATTTTACAGAAAACGAAATGAAATAAAAAAATCGATTGTACAATAAATGATAATGAAATTGGAAAACAAATTGCAATTGATTCTTTGTCGTTTCATTTTACCCATTCCCTCCATACTGTGTGATTTGAATTAGTATATTGTAACCTTTAGTGCGGTCGTAATATTAGTGACAAGTTTATATGAACACCGGTTCAGAATGGTGCCTACATAAAAAATTCTTCCTTCGAAAAAAGTATGCGAACGTGTCGACATCTTGTTCTAAAGGAGGAAGTGCTAAGAAAATGCCATTAGCAGTGTGCGCACCTAATATGTTTCAATTTGTAACGCAAAACAAACCGTCGGGTAAAGACGTAAAGAGTGCTTTAAAGCTAAAAAGGTGTGCTCTGAGACTGAAACACAGGAATGTTAAAAAACAGAACTCATTATCATACATGCTTTGTCAATAGAAAATTAAATGAATGTATTCATATAAACAAGCAAACATTGACAATATGAATACATAATGACTTAAGTTAATTTATTGCAATAAGAATTGCTACAAATTGTGGGACGATTGAACTTTACCGGTACGCAACACTTAACAGCAAACAGCGTACCCTAACCCTTAACACCTAACACATAACAACTTATGCAACATCTTATAATCCTTTTATCCTATATATTTCCTTAGTATCGGGGGCTTAGTCTAACCGCCCTCGACCCCCGCTTTGTCAATAGTGGTAAACAACTGCGTACCGGTAAAGTTCAATCTAGCCCAAATTGTCACCACCGAAAATTAAGAGCCTCATCTCATCCAGAATAAAGGTAAGTTTTTTATCCACTGTAAAAAACATTTTGACAAATTTATTTGAGGGAAAAAACTAATTGTTTCAAAAAAGCTTGCAGTGAAAACTAATTGACATATAATCTTATCTGTTGCCCTGGTGTCGGATAGTCTGAACCGCTCATCGGGTATTTTTGGACGACAAACAACATTGTGAATAACATGTAATATCGATGATGGGAATTTAATTAACCTTTAAAATATAAACAACACATTCAGGTATCTATAATAATTTGATATTTTTATATAGTTGATTAAATAATTACTACTGCGGCAGTGTATTGAGAATTCATTGTGCATTTGAATAATATATATGCAATACATGTACATGCTATCAACGTAATAGTCATGACCAACGTTATGTATACAACTAATTTAAATATTAAAAAAGGTCACAATATAAAAAATTAACGCACTGAAAGCCTGCAGCAAGGATATAGCCTTGTTGGTGACCACAGCATGGCTAAACGGCTCATCTCTGTAATTGTTTAACGACTTCACGCCAAATTGTCGACTAATTATGAGATTTTAGAAATAAAATTAAAAACTTAATAAATATGTGTGTACTGTTACTGTATGGTAAATGTTAATTTGTTGATCCATCACTCATTTTATAAATAATATATATTACGAGGGGCGTTTTTCCAAACATGGGCTTAATGCATGTCCGTAAATGATGATTGTCCAAAGTTGGTTTGTGCAGTTGCCACATGCTAATCAGGGATGACTATTTCTGTGTTATTTAATATTCTGTTTCTGTGCAGTGTCTTCTAAACATAATTTCAACATATCCCTGCTAAGCCTTCAAATTGAAGGATCGCGGGTTCGATTCTTAAGGCTCAGCACCATATGTGAGGTTTGGTAATGAAATTATTTCTTCTAAGGCCACTCGCCCCTTTCATTTAGTCAATTAGGGCAGTTACATTGTATCTGTAACTGATATGAGTATTAATAATACAGGTAACAGGGGTTTTCCTCACTTCATTGGGAAGAGGCCCTAGCCTATGGTTTTTGGGAAGAAATTGCTCATTTTGGGAAAATTTTGCTAAAATTACTGTTTTGGGAAATAAAAAAGCTGGTGTAATTTAAGATTTTTGGGAAAACTGCATGATTTTAAAGCAATTTTCAATTGGGAAGAGAAGGGGCCTTTAATAGGCCCCTGTTATATATAATTTTAAAGGCTTAAAACCCCTGGGTAAACCACCCTACCCAGGTAAACATGTGAGTAGGTTAACTGACCGGTCATTTATATGTGACTGAAATACAGTTGAATACAGCGAAAATCAAAATGTACAAAACAAATAAAGTATAATTATTATATAAACTGGCATCTGAATATTGATTTAGCAGCTAACATGACATTCTTATTTTTATCCAAACATTTTTAACCAGGTTTTCCGAAGGAAAAAACTGGTTATTAGATTGGCGAATGCGGGCGGGCTGGCTGGCTGGCTGGCGGGCTGGCTGGCGGGCTGGCGGGCGGGCGGAACAAGCTTGTCCGGGCCATAACTATGTCGTTTATTGTCAGATTTTAAAATCATTTGGCACATTTGTTCACCATCATTGGACGGTGTGTCGCGCGAAATAATTAAGTCGATATCTCCAAGGTCAAGGTCACACTTTGAGTTCAAAGGTCAAAAATGGCCATAAATGAGCTTGTCCTGGCCATAACTATGTCATTCATTGTGAGATTTTAAAATCATTTGGCACATTTGTTCACCATGATGGGACGGTGTGTCGCACGAAAGAATCACGTCAATATCTTCAATGTCAAGGTCGCCACGACTAAAAATAGATTTAAAAAAAAAACAAACTTACAAAGGGGGTTTATTTTGTTTGTTCATTTCAAAAGTTCAGTTTGAGTTTTCTCCCTTTATCAGATTTTTTTTTCACAATGAAAACCTGGTTTTGTGACAATTTTGTCCCTTGTTATACATTTATAATAAAGTACTGTAGATTACAAAAATATACTTATTAGTTTTATTTCACGTTTGAATGGGACTTTATATTAAGTACATTACCAGTGAGTTTTTACGTCTGGATAAAGATAATACGGTTCGAAATTACCCGACACATTAAAAATGTTGTCTTTAAATTACGAACAATAAATCTTGAATGAATCATTTTTTTATATTTAGTAGACGCTTGCATACGAAAGTTGTTTTCTTAACCATATTGTCTGCTTGCGGAATGTCAAGCTAATCTTTGGCTATTTTTAAAAGTCTAATTTTAGACAGATAAAATTCAGTACTTACCAGATATAGCAGACGCTTCATAAGACAATTGATATTGGTAAACAACTGGATTTTTGATGTTGTACAGCTTATTTAATTGATTAAGAAAACAGTATAAAAAGGTTGTTCGAAAATACCAGACAGTACAAAAATACCCGACAACACTCTACAACATTAGTGGAAAATTTAATTGTATGAAGCTTTTTTTCTGAACCTATTTTGCTTATTATTTGTAAAATAACACATATTAAAAACATACATATTTATATAAATTGTTTACCATTCATTTATGATCTAGTTTATGTAGGCATACAATTGTGATAATTTCATTTATATATTTTATGTTATAAAACAGTGCATAAAATTATATTATTAATTTATTTTTAAGAAATGACATCAACTAGTTCTTGCTACCATAACATTAAATTTTGCTCTGTATATTTTCTCACTTTTTTGGTCATAATAGGAAAACCTTTATAGGAAAGTCTACCAGAATTTGACAGTTGATCGACAGTTACCATGAAAACTCACCCACAGTGCTTTCTATTGCTTCACTGACTAAGATAATATTGTATTGGCTCTAAAAATATCGGTATATTCAACATATTGGACCGTTTAATACATGTGTACTAAGTATTTGTTTTATAACGATAATAGACGTTACCAACAGGGGCGTAGCTGCTATAAGGCACAGATGGCCCGGGCCTACAATTTTTTTTTAAACATGAACAAAATAAAAATGCTTCAACTTCGAAAAATGCATTAAAATGTTGACTCTGAGGGGGTGAGGTGTTATAAATCTGCATTTCATAATGACATAATCCTCAGACAATGGATTCTGATTCAGTTGATATTTCTTCCAATTATCAACTCTACTTCTTTCTGTATGAAAAGATTCTAGCTCGCTTCTTTTCACGTAACTTGCTGTTACAAGTTTACATAGATCTATTTGTATATCTTCCTGTCTCCCTTTCAAAGCTACAGTAAGTTGTAATCTATTATCATTGGATTTTTAAGAAACATTCCGAATGATGTTAATGACCGCGGAAATTTAAAATGGAGCACTTGCCCCCGTACCCCGATCCATTGACTGAATCCGGGTTGGTTCTGTCCTTTGATGCCAAACCAAAACAAAATTTAGTTCTCTGACATTGAGATAAAACAGTAAAAGAAACACAGGCCAATTTATATTTTCCTATATTATTATTTTTGTAGATATGCTTTAAATCTCACCACAGGCATTATAGGATTTTAGGGGGGAGGAAACCTTGACCCCCCGTGTTTATGTATCATATCTGGGCCTACAACTAAAAAAATGCTAGCTACGCCCCTGACCAAGAACAAGTGTCCAAATGAAAAAGATGTTGTTTCACATATGCTTCTTACAATAAAAATTCAACACTTCCATGGGCTAAGACGGTAATTTCTTTTCTCCTATTCATAAATCTTCATTTTCTATTTAAACCACCGTAATATTTTTTTTTCATGTGTACAATTCTAATCAGAAAAACAATATAAATTAAAAAAATGGAACGACTGGTCATAACGATTGCTTGTATTCCTTTTTACATGTAATTCTCCAATACACCCTTTTCACATTTCCGATATCGAGTTCTGCAGGAGTTGCCTCCCTGAGAACGAGGCTGGCGATGTGGAAGCTGTGATAGCCTATACAAGCATTATAATGTTCAGATGATAAATTGTTTAAAAAATAATGAAACGTTTAATTTGTCGTTACTCAGTTAAAGATACTTAATGTTGTTGATTTGTTTCTTATTCTTAGTTTATAATACATTTATAATACAAAGAACACTGTATTATGGGAATTTGGAATAAGACATAACTTGGAATGGACATCATTTTGGTGATTATCCGAAACAGAACTGTTCATTTAGTGTTCTGAATGTCATTTTGTAATAATCTGTCTATATGTTTAGTATAACTAAGCACAGTGACGCTTTTCCTTGACTTTCATTCACAGTGATTTTTTTTGCATTTTAACTGTATTTTTAAATTGTGTTCCTGCTCACGGTTTCATTTTTTTAGGATTTAAAAAAATATAATTAAACAATCAGTTTTGTAGTAAAATCTGTTGAAACGCTGCATTTATACCGGGTATTATGCAAGTGTCTATTTTACTAAAAATTTGTCAAAATGAAATAATACAACAGGTAAAATTGCATATAATGAATTAAAAAACAACAGTTTATTCCAAGATTGGTGGCTTAATATACCAACTTCCCATATTTGTGTGTTTAAGGCTTCATTTCCAACCCTTAGATACTGATGAGCAGCAAACAGCATAAAACCTGAACAGACTGCAAGTTACTGGCAAGCTGTTCTGGTTTTATCCTGATTGCACATAGCCATTTTCACTTAATTGTATGATTGTCAAAGTTAATCCGTCATGGCTTATTTCATTAAAGTTGAAATAGTTACCCAACAAAGGCAATAAATAGGGAACTTTGGTACCCATGAGTCTAGAATGTTTTGGCAATAAGCATAACTTTAAGCATCACATTGATGGCATTGTCTATCGAACTATGTGTGGTACAAACACATATTGAAGAGGTGTTTTTTCAAATTGCTACATAATGTTTTCATCAGTTAATCAGTATATAAGTTTGCGGAATTTATAAGACACGGTTGGTGAGCAATACGTCCACTGTCAGTCAGACTGAAATAACACTTATCTAAATTGAATTGTCTCTCATAAGCGACACTTTACTGATATAATGACACTCATAATAATGTTTTTATTATAAATCAATTGTGTTTATCAATAAGTAAATTTATTGATTATTTATCGATGATAAACTCAAAATGACTGCTACATATATGTAGATGGTAGTTACCATTATAGAATTGCACATCGCGAGCCTCGTTTTAGATTCATTGATAAATTATTGTGTCATTGTATCGCTAAAATTGGGAATGTAAAACTCATCTATTATGTAGATCCATCCATGACGAAAACGCAATCCAGGATATTTGATGCCTATTATTTTACTGAAAAACTGCAACCACTTCTTCATTGTTGTCCCAATAGAATCTAGAAAAGGCAGCTTAAACAAATTTGTTTCCAGAAAGTCCGTCACTGGTCATGTGTCATGAATTTCATAATTAGTTGAATGTTTATTTATAATATGTAAGTAAAGAACTGAATCTGGATTTGTTATTATATTGTGACAAAGAATTTGTTTAATAGATTAAAGAAAATAATATAGAATAAAACCATTATTAAATATTTGTAATGCAGGCCTTGAAAAATCCACTCGTCGGCTTGAATGTGCAAACTTGTGAAGTTGAACGTCGGTCGAGTTAGGTTTTTCGAAAATAGTAATCCAATGCCTTAATTCCTGCCATGCCGAAAGAAAGTGTTAACAAGTTGCCAAAAGATCAAAATACGCTACTTTCATTTTCACAATGTCAATGACGTAACTGGCACAGTATAATAATCATTGAATTTTGCGGCGCGGAATGTGCCATTTGTGGATAAGCTGCCTGAAATCTAGTATTTATAAAAAGACTGTTATATTAGTCTTTCTGTAAATATTTGAAATTAATTTTGGTATGTTTGTATCAATCAATTGAATTTTTATACAGTTGGTCAGGGCTTCCGTTAATGGATGCCCGGTCGTAAATTAAGCCCGCAAATTTCAGTTGTACGTCTATTTTACAAACTGTTGGATTCCCTTGGAGGTATGATAATCCCCATATACGCTGTTATTTAATACACATGACGTACAAGTCTTAACAGGAAATCCAGTCTGGTAATTCGTAATACTGTGCCAAAAAAAAATTAAGTCAACTCCGCTCACGAGCTATATACTGTCTCATAATGGCTCCGGGAGTGGAATTTAGGCTTACTTGTTGATTGGTCCTTAATTATGAATATGAAAAGTGCCCAATGCAGGCACATCGCGGTCCACGTGTCCAAAATTCTTTCTATACATGTTCTTCCTTAAAATGGCGAACGTTTGTATTTACATTTGTATGAAATTCTGAAACACATTTATCGTTAAGAAAGGCCATATTTTGCTTTTGAACATAGAAATAGTAATTATATTCAATTATTACGCCATGAATAGAGTCAGAAAATATATGCATTCAGTGGTCGACCAGAGGGTCAAAAATATCTTTTAGCTAGGTATGTATTTGAGAATCTTTGTATTTTTTTAATAGAAAAACTTTTCAAAATTAGGATTTCATTTTTTGAGGTACAGTTAAATGAAATACTAGTAGAATAACAGGGAATAATCTAAAATTTACTATCTATGGGTCCCTGAACTCGCAGATTTTAGACCAATGAGTCCCAGGCCAAACTTAATGAGTCCACCTTGAAAACGAATGGGTCCCAAATTTTGAAATATACCAAGAAGTGAAGAAAATATGTCTAAATCACACTAGCTCAATAACTATACTTGCATTAAACTTGTAATAGTCTCAAAAACTTGTTGAAACAAAAAAAATAAAAAAATCAGAGTTATCACTATCTTGTTTGCCTTCACACAGGCTATAACATTATCTGTTAAATGAATGTAACCTGTTATAACATTTCAACTTGATTCAAATCGATGATAATATTATTGTTAACATCCGAATTGCGAGCTTGATAATATTATTGTTTACGTCCGAATTGCGAGCCGTTGACCTACCATTATTAAAGTTTAGATTTGTTTGTTTTGGATTAAGCTTCAACACCTTATTTCGGAGGCATTTTTTCTGTATTATTTATGACTAAGTTACACAAAGTTAAAGCAGGTTTTCATCCGGGGACTCGAGAAAGCCCGGGTGTACTTTGTCCAGGGTTTTCCATGGAAATCCATGGAAAATATGAGGCTGGAGTATTCGGACTAAGTTTCCAGCCTTTTCCAGCGTCAATATTTAAAAAAAAGGGTGGAAAATTGTCCATGGTATGTGGAAATAGCCTGGAATAGTTTCCATGGTTTTCCAGGCTCCCTGGAATAATTACCATGGAACAATTTCCAGGGTTTTCCAGCCAGCATGGAATAAATACCGTCCGAATACTCCATGTAATCTGGAAAACCATGGAAAACCATGGATTTTTTTCCAGGGTTTTCCAGATTACATGGAGTATTCGGACGGTATTTTTTCCATGCTGGCTGGAAAACCCTGGAAAATGTTCCAGGGTTTTTCCTTGTTTAATGTTCCATGGATGCCTGGTATAACATGGAAAATTGTCCAGCGTTTACCATGGTCACTGAATAGAAAAAGAAATTTCTGGTCTAAAAACAATATTCATGTATTAAATGAATACAATACTCACAGCTTAAATAAATCATAATTTAAGGTTAGATTAAAACAAAACAAAAAATCAACATAATGCCTTAGTTTCTTCGATGTATTATTTTGTTCACAATTCATCAAAATATAACATCAGATTACAAATTGTGTTACATTTATTTAACAAATTATTCAGATCAAACAAGTGTTGTTTAATACATGCTTACAAAGCCTCTATGTCCATATACATAAATCAGGCCCTTACATAACAGAACAGGCGCTACTTTAAAAGTTAAAAAGTATAATGCAACCTTCACAACATGTATTCAAAGTAACAAAATACAAGCAAGTCAAGTAATATACAGTAACAATTCACGAACCCTGTACAAACGATATACAAGAAACAAAATGAAAAATTTAAGTTATTTTAGCTAATTCATGTTTGTCACAATATATGTAGCTGCCCATGAGCACAAGGATACTATTTTTCTCAGCTACTTTCACTTTAATGCAATTTAGGTGCTCAATTTCATTTAAATACTTTGCATAATGCATGTACATGTATTACTTTCCAAGTGACAGTTTAAAATATAATTGCAAGTCTAAAACTTGTGTAGGCAGCTTAGTAAATTATAAGTACCCAGGTGGGATAAAATTACAGTTTTTAAAAACTTTTTTGTTAATTAGCTGGGCTTCAGTAGGTCGTGGATCTTTTATAGAACTTGTACTGCTGTTATACTGTACGGCTCCTGCATGATCTCTGAAAGAAAAACAAAGCAAACAATATTACAAGAAAGTCATAAGTTTTTTACATTCATCTGTAAAAGTAAATGTGCAGCAATCATATGATTGAATATCTATACTTCAATGCTCATTCATATTTTAATCTATTTTAGATATTTCATATCACTGCTCAATTCGGTACATGTGGCTTTTTTGTATTTGAGCGAACATTTACGATCCTAAGTAGTTAGCAATTATTTCTTTTCCATTTACTGAAATTTATTCTCTTAAAGTTTGCAAGCGGGCTTTAATCTACTTGCAAACAGGCAACCACACAGGAAAACTGAGACTTTCAAGTGAATAAATTGGTGATTTAACTTATATTTTTATATGACTCTCTTTTATTTTGAAATTTATATTGTTAAATGCCCCAAAACGGGGTACTCTAGCATGTATCTGGAAACTCAAACATACATGTATATAGGAATTTTATATTCAGATATTGCTATATGAAAGTTATGCTAATTTGCTAATTCATATAAAAATAACCTGTAATTGAAACTAGACCAAAATATTGGATACCAAAAAGACAAAATACTTTCAGGTGGTAAACACTAAACTACTTATATGAGCCCGGGGCATAACAATATTTACCATGAATTTGTGGCCATGTTAGTCCTCTTAGTAAATGCGCCAAAAGAGCCGCTTTGCTGTCTTGGGTTATTTCCCTGCCAAACTCTGCAGTATCTTTCATCAACTGGTCAGCTACAGTTAAAGCACATAATGAAAATGTATATAGAAAATAATTCAAGTATTGTTTTAAATATTTAGTAAAATGGTCTTTAAATAATAACTTACAATGAAGTTAATACATCACAAAGCATAGCATAACAAAATTTGTAGGTATGATTAGTACAAATTTATTATTGCTATAATTAGAATGATGTGTAATTCTATTGGTATGAAAATGCACAGTGAAACCTAAAAAACAATGCTATTGGTTTAATTAATTTATTTATAAACATTAACAGCATTAATGAGCATTGAGTTCTCATCATGCACACACACTCCCTTAGCCTCAGTTCCCTAGCCATGCATTATAAACTTCCGATACTACATTCAAGCTTATTAAAATCTCCACATAGGACTTCCTTTATCAAGCTGCAAACTGCACTTAGTGAAAATGTGTGTGACAGCTGCTTTTAAACTTCTATATTTGCCATACTTTTACCTAAAATGTCACATAAAAAAGGTCTACAATGATGACATAAGAAGAATAAATCTAAAGGAATATTTAGAAATAATGAAAAGCACAAACCTTCAGTTGTTGTTCTATTCCTAGACAGACTTCTGAAACACTTGTATGCATCACTTTTTAACAACATTTCATGTCACTTTCCAAATGATATTCATACATTATTATTTTAAGAAATTCTTGTTAATGGAAAAACTCATTAACTCTACTGTTTGTGAACATTACATTAACTTCATTTTAACAACAAGTTTAACCTGCATATTTTACAATACGCCTGCTCCAGAATTTCAATCTAACAGGTAAACTTTCTGTATTTGAACTCAGCCAATCAGAAAAGGCTGTGATATTTTATAACCAATAGATTAGCAGCAGACATATCTGACTCACACACAGGTTTATCAGATAGTTTGTTAATTGCAAACCTGGACTGTAGTTAAATATTGAGTGTGTATACACCTTGAACAGGGTTAAGGAATTTAAACTTGTAGACATTGCTTTGAAAGTTACTACTATTACTTCTACTACTAGTACTACTACTACTACTACTACTACTTCTGCAAAACTACTACTACTATTACAACAGCCACAACAACAACAACTACTACTACTACTACTACTACTACTACTACTACTACTACTTCTACTACTACTGCTACTTCTACTTATACTTCTACTACTACTACTACTACTACTTCTACTACTACTACTATTACTTCTACTAAAACTGTTGCTACTACTGCTACTACTACTACTACTACTGCTTCAACTACTACTACTGCTTTAACTACTACTACTACTACTGCTGCTGCTACTGCTGCTGCTGCTACTACTCCTGCTGCTGCTGCTGCTGCTACTACTACTACTGCTACTGCTGCTGCTGCTGCTATACTACAACTCCTGCTGCAGCGACTACTACTACTACTACTGCTGCTGCTGCTGCTGCTGCTGTTACTACTACTACTCCTACTACTACTACCACTACTACTACTACTACTACTACTACTACTACTACTACTACTACTACTACTACTACTACTACTACTACTACTACACTACTACTACTACTACTACTACTACTACTAGTACTTCAACTACTATTGCTACTACTACTGCTACTACTACCTACTGATGCTGCTGCTACTGCTACTACTGCTGCTGCTGCTACTTCTACTACTACTACTTCTACTACTACTACTTCTACTACTACTACTGCTGCTGCTGCTAATGCTACTTCCTTAACTACTACTACTACTGCTGCTACTAGTATTGTTATTATTATTTATTCTACTATTGCTACCATTACTGCTACTATTCCTGTAAATGCTAAAACAACACAATAATAACTGCTACTACTGCTACTGTCACTTTAATTTGCACCAATAGTATAATTATCAGTAGTTTAACTGCTTGTACAACTTATACAACAACCACTTTTACTTCTACTCCTACAACATATTCTACTGCCAGCCTCAGCATTACTACTTCTACCACTACTACTACTACTATAACTACTACTATTTCTGCCCAAACTAGGCACATTGTTTTATGTTTTATTCATATGTTGTGTAAATTGTTGAACTCTGATTTACTTTGAATAAAATGTGTTGCATTTTTATAAGTTATTTTCTCCTCTTATAAAGTCTAAGTTTTTTCCAGGGTCAGCTGAAAATGTTAGAGTCTTTTCCATGCTTAAAAAATTGTATGTTCCACTTTCCATGCTATCTGGAAATATTTTCCATGGTTATCCAGCCTAAATCCAGCATTTTCCATTCCTTTTCCATGCTTTTCCATCCAAGGCTGGAAAATGCTTGGAGAAAAAAGTCCACGTTTCATGGACATTTCTAGAACAAAACCCTGGAAAACCCTGGAAACTGTTTCAAATTCCAGGGATTTCCATGGAATTCCATGTTATACCATGGATTTCCAGCCTAAGTTCCATGATTACCCTGGACAATGTACACCCGGGAATATCATAACACATTCTATTTAAAAGGTCGATTCTAATTGGTTCGTATTATACATCAGCGGCTCGACTAGAGCCAATCAAAAGACTTGCTGGAGTCTTCAGGCCTCATTCGGTTAAACTCTGCGTTCATTGCTACACTTTTGACTCGTACGCAAGATGGTTCGTTTCTATTGTGATTCACGTATGCGTTAACGGATACAGTTCAGCAATGCGTCCGAGTGGATGCACATATTTCAAAATGATGCGATATTTGTGCGTCATAGACGCCGAACGCACATGTAGATTATTCCCTGGAATAACTAAATCAACAAAAGGTTACCAGACAACAACTTTTGAATGACCCACCCACATTTGTTTCCTTTTAAAACAGATTAAATTAAAAATTAATATTTATTATAATGTGATACATTGTAATGGTTTAATTATACTCTTAGCATTGAAGTGCAATATAAACCCTTTGTTTTGTTGTATTTAGCGTCCACAGAAAAATACTGAAATAAAAGTGGGACTTCCAGATTTTATGCCTGGGACTTCCAAAATTTAATGCTTACAAATGGCTAACATGAGGAGGCTGAACTCAAAGGTCATGGTCAAACTTACAGGTCAATAGTCAAATTTGGCCATTAACAGGTTGTGTTTGACATAAGCGGAGTTTTGAGACAAAAGTGGAATGTTAGGGCATCTGTGCCTTATGAACACGTCTTGTTTTTTTTTAGGTCAATCATATTTTTCTTTTACTAAGCTCATGCCTTCTATCAGGTAAATTTGTGTCCGTGAACTCAGATGAGCTCTTAAGGGCCATCATGGCCCGCTTGTTATGTTAAATAGCTACTTTATTTCAAAAATCTGTAAAATTGATAATTTTTACATGTGTGAAAACAACACAAACTTCATTTGGTATTAGTCTAATTAAGTCTACAACAAACATTTGACATTTTGCAATAAATGTATAGCAAAACCATTATTTATATATAATGAAATTTTGTATAATACAGTTTAGAAAATGTCAATATGTGTGTCACACAAATAATAGAACATACATTATGCCACAGTGGATGATTGGTGTTTGAGATGCAGTTCGTAGTTTGGAAGACACGCAAAAGCAACTCACAAAGTGTCGATTATTTCAGTGTTTTTTATATAAAGTACTCAATTTACAGCAATAATAACAATTATCTTTAGATAACACGGTTCTGACACACAGTATTAATTGTTTAGTTAAATTAATGTTTGTTTAGAAGAAATGTTTTCTTGTAACGTTTTATGCAATTTATATATGTATCACAGAAAAACACAAAGTAAAGTAAACAAGGACTTGACACATTTTTATCCCCCGCCAAAGGCGGAGGGATATAGTTTTGGTGTTGTCCGTCAGTCTGTCAGTCCGTCATCTGTCAGTCCGTCCGTCACAAACTCTTCAGGGCTATATCTCAGAAACTATAATTATAAGGTTTCATCATGAAACTCAATGAATTTATAGATATCAATGAGGAGAAGTGCCGTGCAGAAGAACCATAACCCTACACTTTCTTAAATAAGGGTTATTTCTCTTTGTTGATTTTGTATGATGTTACTTTTGAGGGCTATATCTCAGATACGATACAAGATTTCAACATGAAACTTCATGGATGTATAGATATTAATGAGGAGAAGAGCCATTAACAAGAACATAACCCTACACTTTCTTAAATAAGGGTTATTTCTCTTTGTTCTTTTTGTATGATGTAACTTTCAGGGCTATACCTCAGATATGATACAAGATTTCAACATGAAACTTCAAACTTCATAGGCGTATAGATATTAATAAGGAGAAGCTCCATGCACAAGAACCATACCCCTACACTTTCTTAAATAAGAGTTATTGCCCTTTGTTGTTTTTGTATGATGTAACTACAAAAAAGTAAGAAAAGGCACAACCCTACAAATAAGCTTTCTTTTAGTTATTCACCCAGCAATAAACAAAATTTATTTGGTGGGGGATATCAATTAAACGAATTTTATTGTTGATTTTATTATAAAAGTGAGGACTTCATACAAAATGTATTTATCAAAATGAAGACTTGCCCTAAATTAGTTGTTTGCAAATAAGAATTTCCTCAAAAAATCTTTATATAATTTAAAGTGAGGACTTAAGACACACAATTCATTTGATGAAAATGAAGACTTGTCCTACAATTATTTTTTTTGAAAATAATAATTTTGTCAAATAAATGTGAGAACTTGTTACACAATTCATTTGATCAAAATAATACTTTTTCTTCAATTACAATGTAGTTTTTTTAAAAATGATTTTGCTCAAAAAAATTCTTATCAATCAAAATGCAGACTTTACACAGAACTTATTTTATTATAAAAGTGAGGACTTGACACACATATTGATTTATTATAAAAGTGAGGACTTAATACATACTTCATTTTATCAAAATGATGATTTTCCCTTTAATTAGTTTTTTAAAATAAGAACTTTCTCAAAAAAATTCTTATCAATAAAAATTAGGACTTTACACAAAACTTATTTTATTATAAAATTAAGGACTTGACATACAATTGATTTATCATAAAAGTGACGACTTGATACACAATTCATTTTATCAAAATCATGACTTGCCCTTCAATTAGTTTTTTTGAAAATAAGAACTTTCTCAAAAAAATTATTTGCAATCAAAATGAGGACTTTACACAAAACTTATTTTATTATAAAAGTAAGGACTTGACATACAATTGATTTATCATAAAATTTTATTATAAAAGTGAGGACTTGACATACAGTTGATTTATCATAAAAGTGAAGACTTGATGCACACTTCATTTTATCAAAATGATGACTCCAGTTTTTGGAAAATAAGAACTTTCTCAAAAAAATTCTTATCAATCAAAATGAGGACTTTACACAAAACTTATTTTATCATAAAAGTTAGGACTTGACATACAATTGATTTATCATAAAAGTGAGGACTTGATACACAATTCATTTTATCAAAATGATGACTTGCCCTTCAATTAGGTTTTAAGAAAATAAGAATTAACAACCAAAAACTCTTTATCAATCAAAATGAGGACTTGACATACAATTCTTGGCAAGCATGTCTTATGAATCATTTCCTGAATACAATAATTAGATGGACACTGGACAGTTATGTAGATTGATGTTGTGATTAAACATGGCTTTCAATTTTGTGATGCAGGAGATGTTGCCAATGATTCACCATTACAAGACATGACGGTAACAGTGGCCCAGAACTTGGCTCAACCAGAGTTTCACCAACATTCTGACATGCACACAACCAACAAAACATACCAAGGTACTTGGGAGAGAAAATATTTGGTGCTCATATTCAACCATTCTTGTAAAACTTCAACGCGGACATGTAAGTTTATGGAAGTTGTGACAAAGGATTGCTCTCTTTCTTGTGAAACAGCTGGTAAGGCTGGTGATGCCCCAGATGCACTAGAAGACATTAATTTTTAGCTTGACTATTGTATATGAAATATATATAGTGGAGCTATCCTACTCAACCCGGCATCGGCTTCCCGTAAGCGTAAGCATTAGCGTGCAAATGTTAAAGTTTGTGTAATACCCATAATATTTCCTATGTCCCTTGACATATTTGTTATATATTTTGCATACTTCTGTACCAACATGACCCCAACTTACAAACAAGAGCAGACAACTGTGTCAAGCATTTTGTTAGAATAATGGCCTTTTTTCAACTTAGAATATTATTAATAACTCTATGTTAAAGTTTGCGCACCACCCAAACTATTTCCTATGTCCCTGGACATATTGCCTTAATATTTTGCATACTTCTTTACCAACATGACCCCAACCTATAAACAAGAGCAGACAACTGTATCAAGCATTTTGTAAAAATTATGGCCATTTTCCACATAGAATATGCATGTTATTGATAACTCTATGTTGAAGTTTGCGTACCACCCCAAATATTCCCTATGTCCCTTTGCATATTGCTTTAATATTTTGCATACTTCTTTACCAACATGACCCCAACCCATAAACAAGAGCAGACAACAGTATCAAGCATTTTGTAAGAATTATGGCCCTTTTTATGTCCCCCACTATAGTAGTGGGGGACATATTGTTTTTGCCCTGTCTGTTGGTCTGTCTGTTGGTCTGTCTGTTAGTCTGTTGGTCTGTTTGCGCCAACTTTAACATTTTGCAATAACTTTTGCTATATTGAAGATAGCAACTTCATATTTGGCATGCATGTGTATCTCATGAAGCTGCACATTTTGAGGGGTGAAAGGTCAAGGTCAAGGTCATCCTTCAAGGTCAGAGGTCAAATATATGTGGCCAAAATCGCTCATTTTATGAATACTTTTGCAATATTGAAGATAGCAACTTGATATTTGGCATGCATGTGTATCTCATGGAGCTGCACATTTTGAGTGGTGAAAGGTCAAGGTCAAGGTCATCCTTCAAGGGCAGAGGTCAAATATATGTGGCCCAAATCGCTTATTTTATAAATACTTTTGCAATATTGAAGATAGCAACTTGATATTTGGCATGCATGTGCATCTCGTGGAGCTGCACATTTTGAGTGGTAAAAGGTCAAGGTCATCCTTCAAGGTCAGAGGTCAAATATATGTGGCCCAAATCGCTTATTTTATGAATACTTTTGCAATATTGAATATAGCAACTTGATATTTGGCATGCATGTGTATCTCATGGAGCTGCACATTTTGAGTGGTGAAAGGTCAAGGTCAAGGTCATCTTTCACAAGGTCAAGGTCATCCTTCAAAGTCAAACGTCATATAGGGGGACATTGTGTTTCACAAACGCATCTTGTTCCACTTAGAATATGCATATTATTGATAACTCTATGTTAAAGTTTGCATACCACCCCAAATATTTTCCTATGTCCCTTGACATATTGCTTAAATATTTTGCATACTTTTTTACCAACATGACCCCAACCTATAAACAAGAGCAGACAACTGTATCAAGCATTTTGTAAGATTATGGCCCTTTTTCCACATAGAATATGCATATTATTGATAACTCTATGTTAAAGTTTGCGTACCACCCCAAATATTCCCTATGTCCCTTGGCATATTGCTTTATTATTTTGCATACTTCTTTACCAACATGACCCCAACCCATAAACAAGAGCAGACAACAGTATCAAGCATTTTGTAAGAATTATGGCCCTTTTTCTACTTAGAATATGCATATTATTGATAACTCTATGTTAAAGTTTGCATACCACCCCAAATATTTCTTATGTCCCTTGACATATTGCTTTAATATTTTGCATACCTGAATACCACAATGGATTCCACCCAAACAATACCCCACGCCCCAACCCAGAATCCCTGCCTCCTCTCCCCCCCCCCGCCAAATTTTTTTTTTCCCTTTTTTTATTTTTGAAAGATCGTCTAATAAATGACCACACCCCACATTATACCCCCTCTCAACCCCCCCCCCCTACCCTACCCAAAAATATATTTTTTTTCTTTGAAACATGGTTAAAAAACAAACAAATATTTATTTACTTTATTTTTGAAGAACCATCCAAACTTCCCACCCAAGCTATTGCTATCAAACTTGAAATAAAATCTTATTAGTTTGTTTTATGTCTTTACAAATGTTCAATAGATTATGGAAAATATACCTGAACTATTACCTTTACATTATTGAATAATTTGAAAGATTTCCCCATGATGGCTTATGTTATACTGTCAAGCACTCGAATAGTCGAGCGCGCTGTCCTCAGACAGCTTTTGTTATATTGTGTTTCTCAAATTGTAAAAAACAATAGTTACTAACAAAATAAGGACTCGACACACTCCGTATATTGTGCATGTGAGGACTTCGAAAACATTTCTTGCTTAAAATGTTGTCTCTTTTAAGCTCATCTATTTTAAAAAAAAAATGTATGAGCTATTTCATCACCTTGGCGTCGGCGTCGGTGTCGGCGTCGGAGTCTGGTTATGTTTTGCGTTTTGGTCCACTTTTCTCATAAAGTATCAATGCTATTGCATTCAAACTTGGTACACTTACTTACTATAATGAGGGGAATGGGCAGGCAAAGTTAGATAACTGTGGCTTGCATTTTGACAGAATTATGTGCCCTTTTTATACTTAGAAAATTGAAAATTTTGGTTAAGTTTTGTGTTTAGGTCCATTTCATTCCTTAAGTATCAAAGCTATTGCTTTCATACTTGCAACACTTACTAACTATCATAAGGGGACTGTGCAGGCAAAGTAATGTAACTCTGACTGGCATTTTGACAGAATTATGTGCCCTTTTTATAATTAGAAAATTGAAAATTTGGTTAAGTTTTGTGTTTAGGTCCACTTTTTTCTGAAGTATCAAAGCTATTGCTTTCATACTTGCAACACATACTAACTATCGTAAGGGGACTGTGCAGGCAAAGTTATGTAACTCTGACTGGCATTTTGACGGAATTATGGGCCCTGTATACTTGAAAATTTGGTTAAGTTTTGTGTTTTGGTCCTTTTACCCCTAAAGTATCATAGATATTGCTTTCATACTTGGAACACTCGCAAACTATCATAAGGGGACAGTAAAGGACAAGTTGCATAACTCTGGTTGTCATTTTATGGAATTATGGCCCTTTTTTGACTTAGTAACTTTGAATATATGGTTACATTTTGTGTTTAGATCCACTTTACTTCTAAAGTATTAAGGCTATTGCTTTTAAACTTCACATACTTTCATGCTATCATGAGGGTACTGTACCTGGCAAGTTGAATTTTACCTTTACCTTTGAATGACCTTGACTCTCAAGGTCAAATTATTAAATTTTGCTAAAATTGCCATAGCTTCTTTATTATGCCCCCCTTTGAAGAAGAGGGGGTATATTGCCTGCACATGTCGGTCTGTCTGTCGGTCTGTCCGTCGGTCCGTCCACCAGGTGGTTTCCAGATGATAACTCAAGAACACTTGGGCCTAGGATCATGAAACTTCATAGGTACATTGATCATGACTTGCAGATGACCCCTATTGATTTTGAGGTCACTAGGTCAAGGTCACGGTGACCCGAAATAGTAAAATGGTTTCCGGATGATAACTCAAGAACGCTTAGGCCTAGGATCATGAAACTTGATAGGTAGATTGATCATGACTCGCAGATGACCCTATTGATTTTCAGGTCACTAGGTCAAAGGTCAAGGTCACAGTGACCCGAAATAGTAAAATGGTTTCCTGATGATAACTCAAGAACGCTTAGGCCTAGGATCATGAAACTTGATAAGTAGATTGATCATGACTCGCAGATGACCCCTATTGATTTTCAGGTCACTAGGTCAAAGGTCAAGGTCACAGTGACCCGAAATAGTAAAATGGTTTCCGGATGATAACTCAAGAAAGCTTATGCCTAGGATCATGAAACTTCGTAGGTAGATTGATAATGGCTGGCAGATGACCCCTATTGATTGTCAGGTCACTAGGTCAAAGGTCAAGGTCACGGTGACCTGAAATAGTAAAATGGTTACCGGATGATAACTCAAGAACACTTATGCCTAGGATCATGAAACTTGATAGGTAGATTGATCATGACTCGCAGTTGACCCCTATTGATTTTCAGGTCACTATATCAAAGGTCAAGGTCACGGTGACCTGAAATAGTAAAATGGTTTCCGGATGATTACTCAAGAACGCTAATGGCTACGATTATGAAACTTCATAGGTACATTGATCATGACTCGCAGATGACCCCTATTGATTTTGAGGTCACTAGGTTAAAGGTCAAGGTCATGGTGACCCGAAATAGTAAAATGGTTTCCGGATGATTACTCAAGAACGCTTATGGCTACAATCATGAAACTTCATAGATACATTGATCATGACTCGCAGATGACCCCTATCGATTTTGAGGTCACTAGGTCAAAGGTCAAGTTCACGATGACCCGTAATAGTAAAATGGTTTCCGGATGATAACTCAAGAAAGCTTATTCCTAGGATCATGAAACTTTAAAGGGAGATTGATCATGACTCGCAGATGACCCTAATTGATTTTCAGGTCACTAGGTCAAAGGTCAAGGTCACGGTGACCCGAAATAGTCAAATGGTTTTCGGATGATAACTCAAGAACGCTTATGACTAGGATCATGAAACTTCATAGGTACATTGATCATGACTGGCAGATGACCCCTATTAATTTTCAGGTCACTAGGTCAAAGGTCAAGGTCACAGTGACAAAAACATACTCACACAATGGCTGTCACTACAACGGAGAGCCCATATGGGGGGCATGCATGTTTTACAAACAGCCCTTGTTTATGATTAGATTCGACAAAACAACTCTTACCTGACATACATGTATATGTATAATTATATATATTGGCTATAGTTAAACCTTGTTAACACTCTAAAAGTCTTAGTTTTAGTCCAATCTTAATGAAACTTGGACAGAACAATTGTTCTAATGATATCTCAGCTGAGTTGGAGGGAGGTTCGGGTTGGTTGAAAAACATGGCCTCCAGGGGACGGGGCTTTTTTCCTTATATGGCTATAGTAAAACCTTGTTAACACTCTAGAAGTCATATTTATAGTCAAATCTTCATGAAACTTGGTCAGAATTAACATTTGTTCTAATGATATCGTGGTTGATTTCGAAAATGGTTCCGGTCTGTTGAAAAACATGGCCACCAGGGGGAGGGACATTTTTCACTATTTGGCTAAAAATATTCTCATGATAGCTCGGCTGAGTTAAAAAAATGGTTAATATGGATTGTCGAAAACTATGGCCGCTAGGGGGCTGAGCATTTTTCCTTGTATGGTTATAGTAAAACTTTTTTAGCACCCAAGAAGTCAAATTTTTAGTCCAATCTTCATGAAACTTGGTCAGAACATTTTTCCCAATAATATCTGGGCTGAGTTCCAAATTGGGTCCTGTACGTTGAAAAACATGGCCGCCAGGGGGCTAGGCATTTTTCCTTATTTGGCTAAAGTAAAACCTTATTAACCTTCTATAAGTCACTTTTATGTTCAAATCTTTATGGAACTTGGTCATAACATTTGTTCTGAAATTAGCTTGGCTGAGTTTAAAAATGGTTATGGTTTGTTAAAACATATTGCCACTAGGGGGCGTGGCATTTTTCCTTATATGGCGATAGCAAAACCTTGTTAGCACTCTATAAGTCACATTTTAGTTCAATCTTCATGAAACTTGGTCAAAACATTTTCTCTCATGATTTCTGGGCTGAGTTTCAAAATGGTTCCCGTCCGTTGAAAAGCATGGCCGCCAGGTTGCAGGGCATTTTTCCTTATATGGCTATAGTAAAACCTTGTTAACTCTATAGAATTCACATTTATGGTCCAATCTTTATGAAACTTGGTCAGAACATTTGTTCTAATGATAGCTTGGCTGAGTTTGACAATGGTTGTGGTTCATAAAAAAATATGGCCACCAGGGGGCGGGCATTTTTCCTTATATGGCTTTAGTAAAACTTTGGTCATATATTTTTTCCAATCTTCATGAAACTTTGTCAGAACATTTGTTCTAATGATATCTGGGATGAGTTTGAAAATGGTTCTCATCTGTTGAAAACATGGCCACTAGGGGGCTGGGCAGTTTTCTATATTATGGCTATGGCAAAACCATAGGTCTTAAAAATCTCAAGCATTGCTGAGAGCAGTTAAGTTCCCGGAAGTCTCAGTTAAGCAACCATGGGCCTCTGGCCCTCTTGTTATAAAACAATTTGTGATTTTCAATACCGGTAATAAAACATTAAACTGTTAGGATTTCAAATTACATTATGTAGATCACATTTATTTGCTGCCTTGTGCTTAAAGGTTTTTATTTTTTAGTACATAATTAACAGGCCCAAACAAATCTTTTGAATATTCATTAAAGTCGTCCAAATCAGCTATTTAACTATATATATTTATATTGCATAGTCATTTTTATAAGGAATGGGTATTGAATTATACTAGCAGTATTGGGTCTAGTATTATCATGCAAGTCTTACCATGCGTTCATATTCATATGAAAGGAAACAACATTTAATACAATCCATAAATAGTATGAAATGAAACGTGTTTGTGTCTTCTATAATATTTGTTTATTGTTGCCTATTTTAAAAAAAAGCATTTAAAGTATAACATAGGAAATTTATTATGTAAATGCGGAATTTTGATGATGTAATGAATAGTTGTTCACTATGCAATTTTAAGATAAATTACCAAAAATGACAACCATAAGAGAATTTGTGTTTCATGTAACATGTGTCTCCCCACCTCAAAGGTTAAAGTCACACTTAAAGGTCCAAATTAAATCTGCTCATCAAACGCTTGTCTGGATATTAACTTTATTATTCATCATGCAATCTAACAATAACTTTGAAGATCTGTAGGTCTGTTCTATACCAAAACAAATTTGCTTGGACTACGTTCAGATTGCTTTGACTTACAATCATGCAAATTAGTATGGCAGTTAATTGAGAAAAGAGGAATATGCCAATCAACTGATCCAGTTATATATTTATCAATGTACTGAATTCCTGTGCTGGCTGATTTATAACTTTAGGGTATAGGCATCATACAATGTGTGGGAGTGGGAGTGGAGGGAAACATGTTTTACAAATATCTCTTGTTACTATTTGTTTTGTTCTTTGTATGTGGATACAGAGAGCATGTTCATAGATATTGTGATGGTGGAGAAAAATGTGTCCATATTTCTTTCACTGATGGGTGTTTTTGAGAAACGGGCATTTACATGTATTTCATCATTATTATTATTATTATTATTATTATTATTATAATTGATGAAATTTAATGACAGTTTTACATAAAAGCCACTATCCAGTTCAGTTGTTTTGCATACAAGTTACATTTAGATGACATATTTTGATTTTGAAAAGGCAATTTATTTTATCCATTAAGTTGTTACAACATGGCAGTTAATATTGTTTGTTTTTGTGTTGTTTGAATAAAATTTATAGTGACAGTTAATATTGTTTGTTTTTGTGTTGTTTGAATATAATTGATAGTGACTGCCCCACAGTTGCAGGGAGAAAATAACATGTAGTGGCCCTGTACAACATTTCTTTTAATGATAATACTTCAACATTATTAGCCATGCTGCAAGGGATGTTATGGTAAATGAAAAGTTTAGAAGAAACATACATTTTTTAAAGGGGCCTTTTCACGTTGTGGTAAATTGACAAAAGAAAAAAAATGTTTAAGGTTCACAAATTTTTATTGTAGTCATGTTCTTTGTGAGGAAACAGTAATACTGAACATTTACCATGCTCTAAAATATCCATTATATGCATCTTTTGATGATTTAAACTCCTAAAAATTATAAAGAGTTGTGACGCGAAACGATTAAATAATTTGGAGAGTTCTGTTGTTGTCGTTATACTTTGTGATACTACGACAATTTTTTATATAAAGTATAAAAAACATCACTCATTGTATGAGCAGAGCTGGCTGAGTTGTCAAAGCAATAGACTTTTACTCCAGGGGTCAGTGCTGCGAGACAGTTGAGGGTTACTTTTTTTTTTCTTTCTTTAAAATATTCTTGATTTTTTGCTGGAGCTTTTTAGATCCAATGTTTTACATTTATCAATATAAAGCATTTAATGATTAACTTAAATACATGCCAACATCTGCAAAAAGGTCCCTTTAAACCTGCTGTTCTGAAACCATAAGGCCCAGAGTTTTGATGTTCGGTTGTTACATTATATAGTGGTATTTTACCAATTTAAATGAAATAGGTGGTTGACATTAGCCCTTTCCTGCTGATATCATTTTTTTTATGCTCCCCGAAAATTTTTGGGAGCATATAGTTGCCAGTTAAATGTCCTTCCTTACTCCTCACTTCCGTCACACTTTTGTTACAGTTTCTCATAGCACCTTCAATACTTTAACGATCTCTTTGATATTTGGCATGTAGGTACCTTGCATGGACCTCTACCTTTTGATGAGGTCACTGGGGTCAAGGTCAAGGTCACCAAGGCTAATAATAGATTTTTCCGTCACACTTTTGTTACAGTTTCTCATACCACCTTCAATACTTTACCGATCTCTTTCATATTTGGCATGTAGGTACCTTGCATGGACCTCTACCTTTTAATGAGGTTTGAGGTCACTGGGGTCAAGGTCACCAAGGCAAATAGTAGATTTTTCCGTCACACTTTTGTTACAGTTTCACATAGCACCTTCAATACTTTACAGATCTCTTTCATATTTGGCATGTAGGTTCCTTGCATGGACCTCTACTTTTTGATGAGGTCACTGGGGTCAAGGTCAAGACCACCGAGGCTAATAATAGATTTTCTGTCATGCTTTTGTTACTTTACCGATCTCTTTCATATTTGGCATGTAGGTACCTTCCATGAACCTCTACTTTTTGATGAGGTTTGAGGTCACTGGGCTCAAGGTCACCAAGGCTAATAATAGATTTTCTGTCACGCTTTTCTTACAGTTTCTCATAGCACCTTCAATACTTTACCGATCTCTTTCATATTTGGCATGTAGGTACCTTGCATGGGCCTCTACCTTTTGATGAAGTTTGAGGTCACTGGGGTCAAGGTCAAGGTCACGGAGGCTAATAAAATATTTTTTAGGTGGTTATTAACACATAGATTGACAAAGCGCATCATCGGGAAGCATCCATCAGTTTCACTGATATTCTTGTTTTTGTTTTTTGTGTAAATTGTGAAAAAATCTTCTACCAGCTAAGATTAAATGTATGAAATACATTTCCTTACTGCATATATTTTACAGGTTTGCAAAAATAATATATCTTGAAGCCAAATGGGTTATTTTATTGCAAAATTTGAGACTAGTCATTTCAATATGACATAATAGCTAAATATTGAGTTTATGTTATTTGCATGTTAATGACATGTTTGTGTCAGCTTGTCGTTGAAGCCATCCATTTAATTTTATATCATATTCCTTTTTATACGCCTACTTGGGTTTAACTGGTGTCACCCAGTTTCAAGTACGAAAGTGTATAAGCAGGATTGAAGACAGATCGCTGGAGCTGGCTGGCCTAAAATGGTAGAACATACTTACCAGAGACTTTAAAATAGTAATGACAAGAGTTTCTTAAAACTCTTATTAAAGAATTTTTAATTGACATAAGTCTTTGTGATACATGGATTTTCAATAACTGACTGTGGCTGTTATATACTGTACATACTATGAATCTATGCAAAACACAATTTAATAAACACAGATTTTGCACTATGTTAATTGGTAGCTGTATTTGAAAATTAAATAAATATAGAGTTACAAAGCAAAATAACTTCAATATACAGTCAAAACTGTAAAAGTTTAAATATTTCTCAAGACTGTAACCTGTTTTCTGTTAAGTTGATTTTAATATATTTATAATGTTTAGCATATAGAATTTGTAAGTGAATTGTTGTTGTATGGTATAGATAAAGCTCATTACACAACTCATTTTTTTTCATCATTTTTTTTTCTCATCATTTAGTTACCAGTGTTTTGTCCGTAGAGGTGAAATAATACTTTACTTTCCAAATAAATCAATTTGATTTATTAATTTTGTATATAGGCACTTCCACCGGTTTTTCTGCCTATTTTGGGAAAAGGAGTCTGACCAAATTGAGAATTTGTATCGACAAAATTGTCCATTTTAAGAATTTTTGCTTTGATGAAACGGCTCATTTTAGGAAATCATTGTGAATTTATCATGCTTAAATAAGAAGTGGTTTAACAAATAAATTTGTTTTATGCCCTCGGTAGGGTGGCATATTGCAGTTAAACTGTCCGTCAGTATGTCAGTTTGTCAGTCTGTCCGTCCGTCCGAAAACTTTAATGGTCATAACTTTTTCAATATTTAACATAGCAACTTGATATTTGGCATGCATGTGCATCTCATGGAGCTGCACATTTTGAGTGTTGAAAGGTGAAGGTGAAGGTCATCCTTCGAGGTCAAATGTTTAATATATGGTGTCTGTCCGTCCGTCCGAAAACTTTAACATTGGCCATAACTTTTTCACTATTGAAGATAGCAACTTGATATTTGGCATGCAGGTGTATCTCCTGGAGCTGAACATTTTGAGTGGTGAAAGGTGAAGGTCAAGGTCATACTTCAACGTCAAATGTCAAATATTCCGTCCGTCCGAAAACTTTAACATTGGCCATAACTTTTTATGCCCCCGGTAGGGTGGCATATAGCAGCTGAACTGTCCGTCAGTCAGTATGTCAGTCAGTCTGTCTGTCCGTCTGAAAAAACTTTAAAATTAGCCATAACTTTTTTACTATTGAAGATAGCAACTTGATATTTGGCATGCATGTGTATCTCATGGAGCTGAACATTTTGAGTGGTGAAAGCTGAAGGTCAAGGTCATCCTTCAAGGTCAAACGTCAAATATATGGCGTCTGTCCGTCCGAAAACTTTAACATTTGCCATAACTTGTTTAATATTTAAGATAGCAACTTGATATTTGGCATGCATGTGTATCTCATGAAGCTGCACATTTTGAGTGGTGGAAGTTCAAGGTCAAGGTCATTCTTCAAGGTCAAAGGTTTTGTTTTTTTTTTCAAATCGGCGTTCTCATGAAGCTGCACATTTTGAGTGGTGGAAGGTCAAGGTCATCCTTCAAGGTCAAAGGTCATATTTTTTTTTTTCAAAGCGGTGCAATAGGGGGCATTGTGTTTCTGACAAACACATCTCTTGTTATATATTGAAGATAGCAACTTCATATTTGGCATGCATGTGTATCTCCTGGAGCTGAACATTTTTAGTGGTGAAAGTTGAAGGTCAAGGTCATCCTTCAAGGTCAAATGTCAAATATATGGCGTCTGTCCGTCCGAAAACTTTTAACGTTGGCCATAACTTTTTTAATATTGAAGATAGCAACTTGATATTTGGCATGCATGTGTATCACATGAAGCTGCACATTTTGAGTGGTAGAAGTTCAAGGTCAAGGTCATCCTTCAAGGTCAAAGGTAATTTTTTTTATTTTTTTCAAAGCGGCATTCTCATGAAGCTGCACATTTTGAGTAGAGGAATGTCAAGGTCATCCTTCAAGGTCAAAGGTCAAAAAAATAATAAAATTTCAAAGCGGCGTTCTCATGAAGCTGGACAGTTTTAGTGGTGGAAGTTCAAGGTCAAGGTCATCCTTTAAGGTCAAAGGTCAAATTTAAAAAAAAAAAATCAAAGCGGCGCATTGTGTTTCTGAGGAATACATCTCTTGTTATTATGTATTGAAGATAACAACTTCATATTTGGCATGCATGTGTATCTCCTGGAGCTGAACTTTTTGAGTGGTGAAAGTTGAAGGTCAAGATCATCCTTTATAGCGGGATCATATGGTGCTTGTATTCAGTGAAATTGTTCACTTTTTGATAAAAGCAACAATTTTGGCACATTTGTAGATTTAAGTATTTTATTCAATTTTAGCTATGGACCCATCTACAATTTTCAAGATGGCCGCCATTTTCAAGATGGCCGCCAAAATTTAGGAAATTACATGTTACTGCCATATTTGATTAAAATATTCTGTTTTGGGCATTAAAATTAGCTGTTTTATGTTATAAATTAATTAAAATATGTTTCTACATGAAATAAAATGAATTAAATATAGCATAAAAGTCAAAATTGCTTCCAAAATGGCCGCCTAAAGTACCAAAAATAGGATTTTCCTACTCCAATCTATAATTTCAATATTCATTGAACGTATATGTTATATAAGCAAGTGTTGTTCTTTTTTGTATTTACAGATACTTTCATTTGTATAATATTCTCAACATATTGTGTCCTTAAATAAAGAAATAACTGCATTCAACGAGTTCACACTTCCAGACCTTAAAGCTGCCCGCGGTCACATCCTCCACCACATATGGTGCTTGTATTCAGTTTAACTGTTCACTTTTTGATAAAAGCAACACACTTTGCTCATTGGTGGTTTAAAGTATTTACGACAAAATAGGCTATGGACCCAATTCATATTTTTCAAAACTGGCCGCCATTTTCAAAATGGCCGCCATTTTAAAAATGGCCGCCAACTTATCAAAATAAGGAGAAAGTATCGAGGTGCTGATTTTTTGTTGCGATATTTTACAAATCAAATTAAATATTACAATACTGTATTACTAATTATGCTGATATAAAAAATCTTTGCAAGAAAAACATTTATTATAAGTATTTTGTTAATTTTGTAATTTTTGTAAGGTAAAAATATTCATTTACTTCATATAAATAAATCCATAAAGCAGGTTATCATGGTCCGAGAGCCCACTGGTGTTTATTGCAAGTTTTGAGGCCAAGAATTTGTGTGTATATTTGAAAAGAGAATTTTATATCCTTCCAGAAAACCCATTTCATAAGTGTCACAGCCTTGCATATCTATGTTTTTTTTAGTAAAATCACTCAAAATCAAAAGTTTTCCCTCTGATTTCTGTAATAATTGAATAAAAAGACATTTTCGGTCAAGGGGTTTTACCCAGGGTTTCAGTTTTGGGGTATTAAATAGGTATCAGAAACCTTTCTAATATCATTCATTCATTCAATCCTCTCTGCTGCCGTCTGGTGCTTGAGGCGACGGCAAGGGAGCGCCACTTTGGTCTGTCAGCTGCTGTTGCGGGTGCTGTCTGCAGAGTTACGCCTCTGTTCTTGAGCTCTCGCGCAACAGTTCGGCGCCACGTCTCTTTCGGTCGTCCACGGTTTCTTTTCCCCTGTGGCGTCCATCTCAGTGCCACCCTGGGTAGCGAGTAGGGTGGCATTCTGCAGACGTGGCCTAGCCATTTCCATCCCCTCAAAGCGATGGTCTCAGCGATGCTGTTTGCGCCAGCTCTTCTACGCAGTTCCATGTTCGTGATCATGTTTGGCCACAAGACTGTCATGATCCGTCGTAGGAATTTGTCCTGGAAGACTACCAATTTGTGCTTGATGGTAGCAAGGGTCTTCCAGCACACTCAGACCCATATAGACGGACGCTCAGCACGTTGCTCTTGAAGATGCGGAGCTTGGTGTGCATGCTAAGACTTGTGGTCCTCCAGATGGGCTTCAGCATTGCGAAGGCTTGGTTGGCTTTGCTGATTCTTGTGTTGATCTCCCTTGCACAGTCTCCATCTGTGGTGACCTTGCTGCCCAGGTAAATGAACTTGTCCACATCTTGCAGAGGCTGGCCATTGATGGTAATTGGGTCGCCCACTCTGGTGTTCTTCCTCATGACCTGAGTCTTTCCAATGTTGACCCTGAGACCTATGGTGCTTGCTGACAGTGCCAACTGTTGTGTCTTATGCTGTATGTCCTGGTTCCTGCTAGCACGTAGACCGATATCGTCAGCGTAGTCCAGGTCATATAGCAGCGATGTCAGCGTCCACTGTATTCCTTGCCTCCTTCCCTCTGTGGTGCGGCACATGATCCAGTCAATTGCCATTGAAAAGAGGAGAGGCAAGAGGATACATCCTTGCTTCACTCCAGTTTCCACCTTGATTGGTTCAGTGAGCTGGTTGTTGTGGACGACTCTGCACTCAAAGTTTTCGTACAGGGACCTGATGACGTTGACAAGTTTCTGAGGGATGCCATAATGTCGCAGAATCTTCCAGAGGGAGTCTCGGTGTAGGCTGTCGAAGGCCTTCTCAAAGTCCACAAAAACCACGTAGAGGGATCCATTCCATTCATGGGACTGTTCAAGGATCTGCCTCAGGACAAAGATGTGGTCGATGCAGGACTTGCCTTTCCTGAAGCCTGCCTGTTCCTGGCGAAGGATACCGTCCACTGCTGTTGAGATGCGTTGGAGGATGATGCAGCTGAAGATCTTACTGGTGTGAGATTGTAAAGTGATGCCTCGTCAGTTGTTTCAGTTCCTCAGGTCTCCTTTCTTGGGCAGTTTGACGTTGGTGCCGGTCTACCATTCGCTTGGCGCTTCTTCACTGTTCCAAATCTTTTGAAGAATCTGGCAAAGAAGCTGCGGTGTCACTGTGTCTTCTGCTTTCAGCATCTCAGGGCACACTCCATCGTCGCCGGGTGCCTTCCCATTCTTCAGCTTATGGATGTGGCCATTTTTAATGATGGATCATTTTAAATGTTAGCAGATAGATATCGACATTTGCAATTGTTGTATTAAAACCGCACAAATAAGTCAGGTGAAATGACTCAAAAAGCAAGAAAATGTAAAAACAAGTTAGTGGATTAAAACCTACATGTACACTGTACTTATTGGAATGTTTTATTTTGAGCTATTTTATATGCATATGTACAAAGACGAACAGTTTTTATTATTATCGTAATCACATGTGTTATAAATCTAACTATATCAAATAATTCCAGAAATCAGCAGTTTTATGTTTGATTTCGTATATTGTTTCTGAAATCTCACTAAAAGTCGTCGTTCAAAAATGTTCATGATTCAATTAAATTAGGAGACCCTTTTGCAGGGGTTCCACTGGCCCCAAAAAAGTTGTCGCCATTTTTCGCGGCGTGAATACTGTCGGTTATTCCACCTTATTAATAAGAACAATCATTTTAAGAAACCTTACTACATTAATGTCATTGACTATATTATCACTTTAAAAAGTATGTTATTTCATAAAAAAAAAACAATAAGTACCTTCATTTGTCATACCTTCATAAGTCTTAATAAGCTTTATTTGTATATAAATAACATTTTTTTCAACTTGATAAACAACACAGATAACCAAAATAATATAATAATGTTAACATCTATGTATTAAACAGTATGCTGCATAAATGTTTCGAAATTAATTATTTAAACATAAAATCACACCAATGTTCATCATTTGAAAGGGAATCAGAAAATAAAGCATCTCACTTCAAATTGTTTAACAGTTATATTTGGTCATTTGGACATGATATACATCAGCTTCTGTTGTTAACAAGTTTTCTGTTAGTGGTGGATGATTTCCAGGTTCAATTAAATGACTGTTGTTCACGCCTTTTTCCTGACAGAAAGGCCCAGATAATTGCCACAATCCATTCTAGTTGCCTGAAATAACATAAAACATATTTTTAGAAACTATCAACATTAAACCAACACATAAATGTCCCTATCTTTAAATGTCCGAATTTAACATATCCGAAATATAGTACATCGAGTGAATGTTTTATATTTAATTCAGAAATTGTTGTTATCTTAATCAATTTATATCCTTCCCAGAACATTACAATAATGAATCTATTAAACAGAAATGCTCACAAATACCTGTTGAAACAAGTTTTTATTTGTTGATGTGGAGAAATTAAATGCTTTTGCCAGCCCCATGGTTTTGATTTTAACAAAGAAATAGCGGCCCAAATAATCATTATAATTATTGATCGTCGTGACAGTTTGTCCCCGTGTTACTTAACTTATTGCTCAGTATCATAAAGGAGCCGTTAATCCGATAATAACCCCCATAAAACTTGACAATAGCAGTAAAAACACCATTTGTAACACTTACACGCTTCGGTGATTTCTAATGCACTCTGCACTGTTAACTGGTTCCCCGTTGAATATAACCGTTGACTATAATATACAACAGGTACAGGCTAATGTATCGGCGATTTTAATTGGATAACGCGAAGACCAATCGGAACGTTGTTTATTACTGTCGGGAATTCATGACGTTAACGTTTATCCGCTAACATGCACGCGACGTCATGTATACTATCGACGTCACTTTTCATGTTGTATATTAAACAACTTCGTATGAACGTCTAATAAAATGTCGAAACTAACGCAACTGTTTTCGTATTTCGCAGTTTTTTAAAACCATACGATCATCATACGCAATAATAACGAGCTTTTATTCTTACCTGTCAGCTGTCAAAAAGTTCGGGAAATGTTTTGTTTCCGGTTTGGAAATGGTACACGGATTACTTCCCCTGAACCTCGTATAATCTCGCGATATATTAACCGGTCCAAATTTGGACCGGTAAAATTAGCCTGTACCGATCCCTATATAGAGAGTAACGATAGATAAGGGGAGGTAACCAATCTATCTGCACTGTAGGTCGCTTACATCGTCGTAAATCAATATTTACAACTGACAGATGTGGCCGCTAATGCTCGGTCGCGTGCTTTCGACTCGCAGTACATTTTCGGATAGGATTTTACCGATTTTTTGAAATTCGCCACTTTAAAAAAATTGGAGCCACCTTTAAAAATTTAGCGCCATTTGGCGCCAATGGCGATCGACAGCGGAACCCCTGCTTTTGTGTGTTTTTAATACAATAGTTAGACTACTATTTTGAAAATTATCTCAGTTGAGTAAAAATTCGAGGAACGAAATTCTGAAAAATGGACGACTAAAACAGCTTAAATAGTTAATATTTAGTGGTTTTTAACCTACATATACCGTAACAAATAGTGGTTTTGACCTATAATAACACTGTGGTCATTTCATTGTTTGTTTAGAGTGATCTTATTTGCATTGTTTGTTAAGAGGGATCTGATATGCAATTGTATATATGCGAACAATATTTGATTATTATAATGATCACATGTCTTATAAATCTAATTAAATCAAATTATTCCAGAAATCGGCAGTATTGTGTGTGTCATTCATATCCACCCAAAATCACTAATAGATGTTGATAAAAAAGTCGTTGTTGGAATGAAACAAGGAGGCTATATGTGTGTTTTTAAAAAAACTGATTAGACAAATATGTTGGAAATTGTTAACATGGTAAAACAATTCGCAGAATTAAAATTTGAAAAATGGGCAAATTTACAAAAATAAAATGCGAAATTTGGTGGTTTTTAACATAAAAAAATACGTAATTATTTTTTTTAACTGAATCATCAGAAAGGTTTCTGATACCTATTGAATACCCCAAAACTGAAACCCTGGGCAAATTCCCATGACTGAAAATGTCTAATTATTTAATTATTCCAGAAATCAGAAGGAAAACTTTCGATTTTGAGTGATTTTACCCAAATTCTTGGCCTCAAAACTTGCAATAAACACCAGTGGGCTCCCGGACCATGAGAATCTGCTTTATGGATTTATTTATTAATAAATTAAATGCATATTTGCCAAAAAAGCATAATTTCCCCCCAAAAAAATGACATTTTGACCTTACAAAAAGTACAAAATTAACAAAATACTTATAAAAAATGTTTTTCTTGCAAAGATTTTTGATTATCAGCATAATTAGTAATAAAGTATTTTAATATTAAATTTGATTTGTAAAAGATCGCTACAAAAAATCAGCAAATCAATTTTCTCCTTGTTTTGATAGGTTGGCGGCCATTTTGAAAATGGCGGCCATTTTGAAAAATATGAATTGGGTCCATAGCCTATTTTGTCTTAATACTTTAAACTACCAATTAGCAAAGTGTGTTGCTTTTATCAAAAAGTGAACAATTCCACTGAATACAAGAACCATATGTGGAGAGGATGTGACTGCGGTTAGATTTTAAGGCAGTTTTAAGGTCTTAAAGTGTGAACACCTTGAATACAGTTATTTCTTTATTTAAGGACACAATATGTTGAGAATATTATACAAATGAAGGTATCTGTAAATACAAAAAAGGAAAACACTTGAGTATTGAAATTATAGATTTGAGTAGAAAAATCCTAATTTTGGTACTTTAGGCGGCCATTTTGAAAGCCATTTTGACTTATATGCAATATTTAATTCATTGTTTGCATGTAGAAACATATATTAATTAATTAATAACATAAAACAGCTAATTTCAATGCCAAAAACAGAATATTTTAATCAAATTTGGCAGTAACATGTACTTTCCTAAATTTTGGCGGCCATCTTGGTGGCCATCTTGAAAATTGGAGATGGGTCCATAGCTAAAATTGAATTAAATACTTAAATCTTCCATTGTGCCAAGTTTGTTGCTTTTATCAAAAAGTGAACAATCATTTCACCATATGACCCCACTATTAAGGTAAAATGTCTAATATATGGCGTCTGTCCGTCCGAAAACTTTAACATTGGCCATAACTTTTTCACTATTGAAGATAGCAATTTGATATTTGGCATGCATGTGCATCTCACGGAGCTGCACATTTTGAGTGGTGAAAGGTGAAGGTCAAGGTCATCCTTCAAGGTCAAATATCAAATATTCCGTCCGTCCGAAAACTTTCACATTGGCCATAACTTTTTAAATATTGAACATAGCAACTTGATATTTGGCATGCATGTGTATGTCATGGAGCTGCACATTTTGAATGGTGAAAGGTCAAGGCCAAGGTCATCATTCAAGGTCAAAGGTCAAATTTTGCAATATTGAAGATAGCAACTCGATATTTGGCATGCATGAATAACTGATGGAGCTGCACATTTTGAGTGGTGAAAGGTCAAGGTCATCCTTCAAGGTCAAGGGCAAAGGTCAAATTTTGCAATATTGAAGATAGCAACTCCATATTTGGCATGCATGCGTATCTCATGGAGCTGCACATTTTGAGTGGTGAAAGATCAAGATCATCCTTCAAGGTCAAAGGTCATATATATAGCTTCAAAGGGGCACAGTAGGGGGCATTGTGTTTCTCGAACACAGCTCTTGTTATTCGTTATTTTGTCTTCTTTATATAAACACATGCATTATTGGGCATTGTCAACGTTTATTCAAGTATGGCAATTTTGTTTTTCAGTTACAGTTACAATCTGAGATAAGAACAGTCGAAACTTATAGCAGATATTTTTTACCAAAACAAACACTGGTTAGTCACAAAAGTTACAGCATAATTTTTCTCTGATTTCTGTTTTTGAAAGTATCACACAGCTCCTCCAATGTTTTGTCATTCAGGTCTAGACCTTCAATACAGGTAAGCATCAGATGAGTAAGTTTGATTTGTGTGAATGTGCTGCGTAATGGGGAGCACAGCAGGTTCATGGTGCTGAATCCTCGCTCAACCACAGCAGTGCTTGTTGATATGATACACATCAGCTGGACGAGTTGGAACATTAATAATCTAATAATCATAAGTCATAAGATACTTATAAAAAAATTTTTTTTTTTTTAAATTGGGATTTTTAAAAATAATTTCGGTTTGAGATTGGGTCTGTTTGCTTTGGGAATGCCTCCGTTTTCCGGAGGCGCAGACAGTGCTGAAAACCCCCTGACTTCTCATGACTTAATTTGTGAATATGCCTTTGAATATCTGGTAGGAAAAACATTTTTTTCTTAAAGGTTAGACACTTTATGAGATCTTGACAGATGGCGGTAAACATTTAACTGGAGAGTAGCCGGGAAAAAGATTGCTGTAAAACAGTGAACTTTGATTCACGTCAAGTTCTGTCTTTAATATATCACATAACCTATCTTTTTTTATTAATTTGGATCGGAATGATTGTTACGAAATGGTATGGTTATGATGGTCTCTACATGCAAAATGTTGCATTTATTTTGTGTTAAAGTTATTGCTTTTACTTTTAATTTGTTATGAAAATATTCAAGTTTATTTGACTTAAAGAGATAAACATGCTTTTACTTTTAATTTGTTATGAAAATATTCAAGTTTATTTGACTTAAAGAGATAAACATGTTTATGTTAGTGATGTGTTTTTGCTGATTTAAGTATTTTCTTGCACTCTGGTATAAGTAGATAGCCATTGTTTCAAGTAGGAATATAGTTGTACATTGAAAGTGTGTTGTAATTTCAAATAAAAATACTGTGAAACCATTATTAATCGTCAGGCATTAATTTTCATAAATTTTGTCAGTCGACCGATCGGCGAATTTAAGATCCTAACGAACAATCATGCTCTATGTTTGAACAAAAACAAACACCAAGTTGAACAATATTTTAAAACTTTACCGTAGACATGAGGCATTTAATTCCAACATAATCCATGCACACATTCACTGCTGTTTCGTAATCAAGATTAATCCGGTTTTGACACAAAGGGATGTAGATTACACAAGGTACTTAACTGACACGTTACACTTCTTTAAACGTGTGTGCAGTACAGCTGTATCGAATGCGTTGACTTCGTTTATCTAGAATGGTAATGAATTAGCGCTAATTGTTTATAACTTTATTACCCATTAGGTGCATTGTGTTTTTCAGGGGTGTTGCATATTAGCCATCACGCAGCGAATGCCGATGAAAGACAATTAACCAAATGAAAATATGACGATGTGTGATCAACATGCGTATTTATCACAAATTAATAAAGAATATTTTAATTGCTGTTTGTTGTTTGATTGTTTGCGTTTAACCACACTTATTACTATTTTATATGTATCAATTTATTTATTTTTAAATTATTGACATTATTGATTTATATACCGGTAGTTTACTTTTTAAGAACAAACACACTCATAGAGTTTTTAATTCTAATGTTGATATCAGAATAAAAAAGCATTTCATTTGAAAAAAAACACTTAACAATCTGGATAATATTCTAATAATAGAATAAGACTTATTGGCAATTAGCTTCGTTGTTACAAACACTCGTTAACGGTTATTCGATCCCACTTGTGCGCTAATCATAACAATGAACGTGTGAATGGCATACATTAAGAGGGTTCATTACTGCCCCTTGATAACAAAAGACTAGTTAATTGGCATGTGACAAACAGGCCCCACCTCCTGCAGTGATTCTCAAGTGTGTTCCCGCATTCGTTCCACGATTTTTCGCAACTGCGATTGATCGCAAATATGTATTACACACAAATCGGATATTGACTGACGCATTTTTTTTTTAAATTCAAAATCAGAAATCGGCAAATTTAAGTGCTGACGAAATCGTCATTTTTATAAAAATGACGAAATTTTGTGCTGTCGAAAATAAATGGTTTCACAGTACTATGAAAACGTAGTTCAGTTTTTTTATCACAGAGTTATACAGACATGCTCAATTGCTCATCGTTCGTATTTGTGTTTGCATTCGGATATGTCAGTGCTTCATATGTATATAATGCAGATCCTCATTTACAAGAACAGATTTTGACGTGCTTAAATGTGTTAATAGCTAGATGAAAATGGTGTTGATTATGCGTTTTACATTTTGCCATTTTGCAAATCAAATGAATTGTCAATGTAAATAATTAATGTATTGTTGTTCAATCAGTTAAAGTATTTTACTGTTTTCATTCATATGTTCAAATGATTTTCAGTTTTTCCATCTTTAGATGCAAAGCTTGTATAATTTCGCATATGAAACTTAAATAAAGTACAGCTGTATATCAAATGACTGCTGTGCTATTGTGGTAAAGAGAAAACCATACTTTATATTGAAATATGCCATGTTTTTCATTTAATAGTATTAATATTAAGCAACTACTTGAAAATGTGTTTAATTGTTTTGTAAAATTATCTAAAGATAAATTTTATATAATCGAAATAAAAATTAAAACTGGTTATTGGAAATAAGTCAATTACAAGTCAAGGGAGAGTGATGTAATATTGTTAAAATTGTCAACAACTGCCATTGTCTCTTGTGGTACTCAAGATAAAAAGATATTGTATATCATTAAAAAACCCAAATACAAAGATGTTTCCCTTGTTTAAGTAGATTTTACATAAACATAACAAGTAATTTACTTAAGTATTTCAAATTAGTTCTCACTATATATACATATCCGCACCCATATTGTCCCTTATGGGATTTTGTGAAATAAAGATTGTAGAAATATATTTTCATATAATCGATTATAAGTTTAGGTGAAATTAAGGATACTCATCGCACCTCAAAATGTTGACAATATATAGAATGATTGTGAATCTGGGTCACGTGCTTCCAAAAACTAGGTCACCAGGTCAAATATAAGAAAAATCTAAGAAAAACTCATTTAAGAATCCATAGTGATGAATCTTTGTCAGAATTTTCGTCTTGAGGATATATTGTCAAAGTTGAAATCTAAGTCATGTTCGTCCAAATACTAGTTCACAATGTGATATCTTTAATAAATAGTGTTACCACTCTAGAGTATTCATTTAAGGTTTAATCTGGGTCACGTTTATCCAAAATCTTAATCACCTGATCAAATTTTAGAAAAAACTATAACTTAAAAACTTTAAAATGGTTCTACTTAGGTACCACATGTATGACTAGATCTGGATGAAACTTTAACTTTATTTTTGACAAAACCCAAGCCATATCACATTTTTGCCCAAAAAACTAGGTCACCAGGTCAAGTTTGACAATGTGTTAACCTCTAACTCAGGTCAGCGCTTGAGAGTCATCATATCCTTCTATTGTAGTCTATCCCACCATTATACCGCTGTCACACTTTGGTTGACCTTGTTTACCCTTTAAACTTGTTAAGAGCTATTCCTTACAGAGCTTTAATATTTCACCTGGCGATTGATCTTCACGAAGGTTTAAGCTCTTTTGATGGGTATTTGTAAAACATGTGTACAATAATGTGATGAAAATTGTTTGACTCTTCGCGTTGCAATGCAAAACGATTGAATAATTTTGAGAGTTCTGTTGTTGTCGTTATATTTTGTGACACTAATAGGATTGCTTATATAAAGTTCAAAATACATCACACACTGTATGAGCACGGAGTGGTCTAAGCGTTAAACTTTTACTTCAGGGGTCAGTGGTTCGAGCTCAGTTGAGGGCTGCTTTTTTTTCTTTCTTTAATTATGTCCCCCACCACTATAGTGGGGGACAAATTGTTTTTGCCCTGTCTGTTGATTTGTTTGTTTGGGTGTTTGCGTCAAACTTGAACATTTGCCATAACTTTTGCAATATTGAAGATAGCAGCTTCATATTTGGCATGCATGTGTATCTCATGGAGCTGCAAATTTTGACTGGTGAAAGGTCAAGGTCATCCTTCAAGGTCAAAGGTCAGATATATGGGTTAAAATCGATTATTTAATGTACACTTTTGCAACATTTAAGATAGCAACTTGATATTTGGCATGCATGTGTATGTCATAGAGCTGCACATTTTGAGTGGTGAAAGGTGAAGGTGAAGTCATCCTTCAAGGTCAAAGGTAAAATATATGGGGTTTCACAAACACATCCCTTATTTTTTACTGAAGCCGTTTAGATCCAATGTTTACATTTTTTAATATAAAGTATTTAATGACAAACTTCAATACATGCCAAAATTTGTGAAAAGGTCTTTTTAACACACATGCATTAAGTCCAGTTTCCCAGGGAGAGGCTAATATCTTTAAACACTTAAAATCTACGAATATTTTGTTTTTAGTTTTGTGTGTGACAATATATTCAATGTGAATTTCTGGCAACGATATCCAAACATTTACGAGCGAACGAAAGATTGGCTTCGGGCAGTGTTTGAAGCATAACCAAGTTCGCATGAATACTTCGTTCTTCTGATGCTGCCCGATGCCAATCTCTCGTTCATTCGTAATGTTTGGATATCATGGCGGGAAATTCACATGGAATATATTGTGGCACGTAAAATAAACAGGAGCATTTTGTATCTCGTTTAATCTATGTTACCATACCACATCTAGCGTTTTTAGGCTATTGCTATCAGGCACACTGTTTTTTTATGGGTTAACTTTTTTTTACGGAATATTTTATGACATATTCTTTGATTTTGAGTATTTATGTGACTTTAATCTATTCTTAATGGTTCCATTTTAGTCCTGACTTTTCATTCCAAGAACACATAACTAAGGGAGACGACTCCAAGCCCATGATGCTGCTAAAGCGCGGAGTAAACAGCTTCGATGACAGCATGGTAAGTGAACTGTTTTCTGTTTCAACTTGAACCCGTTCTGAGAAAACTGGGCGTAATGCATCCGCATAACAAGAAGTATCACCCCATTTAGCCCATGCTATCTGTTATTTAATCCTTTTTCCAATGTGTATTGATAACCTCTTTTTAGATCTAAATTATTTAGATTTATAAAAAAGTTATCTGGAGAATATAGCTTGAATGATGACATCATGACTTAAAAAAACTACATCATTTTGTTGTAAAAAATTGGAAATTTTATACTACATGGCTGTCGAAAATGCTTAATTAAGGGTATTTATAAGCATACATTTCCTTTGACTGCAGTTGTTCTCTGTTTGTAGTGTATTGAATTACTTGATTTTGTCATTACTTCAGATTATTGTGCCCTACCGGTAAAACCGGAGGAGACCTATGGTTTGCGCAGACTGTCTGTCATTCAGTCTGTCACACTTTTCTGGATCCTGCGATAACTTCAAAAGTTCTTCATATTTTTTCATGAAACTTGAAACATGGACAGATGGCAATATGGACATTATGCATGTCATTTCATTTTGTTCCTATATCAATAATTCTGGTTGCTATGGCAACAATTATATAAAAAACAAAAAATAAAATCTGAAAATGGTGGAGTTTCACCGGTAGGGGACTTGTATTGCTTGGCAATAGTCTTGTTATATTTATTTTTCCATCACATAGTGATGAACCCAGTAAAACATGCAGAATTTTGTAATGTGAATTTTATTTGAAATTTCATCCCCTACACATGGTATGTTAGTAGCTGTTAATGGAATATTTTCATTTGATCTATAAGTAAACCACAAGTGACCTGTTGGAACCTGTGTCACCTGTTAGACAGCCTTTTTTCACTTCATATACACTTATATTTGTAAATGCAGCATCAATATACTAAAACAATATCCCGGAAAGAGAAAAATAATGCATTTGAATATCAACCGTTCTTTCGACAACTGATCATGCATGTACAATATGAACCTAAATTTAGTTTTAGTGCAGATTCGTTAATACGACACAAAGACACAATTTTGTTTTACAGATCATTTTGGCTTAAGTTCTTAAAGTATAATGCAGTATGTATTACCATTTCATAAAAAAAATTAAGTACTTCTTAAATTCCATGAAGTGAATGGAAAACCTCAATTTAATTTATAATTCCTGGACAAGCAGAGAAGTTTGGTACAATTTATAATTTTGAGTTTTTTCTGTAAGACTGGTATTACTCATAAACTTTCATTTCCAATTGTAAAATATTGTAACCAATCCCTTAATAAAGTGAGTATGACATGCCATGGGTTTGATTAATCTTTATCCCGATCAGAATAAAATATTTAATATACCCTTTGTCTAAAAAAATAGTAACAGGTTTCAACTCAAATTCCTCATGCATAATATTAGTATGCTTGCTTTGTTTAAACTTATTATAATTTGTGTATTATAAACTGGTAGGAGAGAAACATGTCTGTTTTCCCTATTCTTCTGTTTGAATCACATTCTGAAGAAGTATTTGAACTTAGGTAAACTACTTTTTTTTTAAAGGAAATAAACGCACATTCTGTTGCAGAATATTATTTTATTTTGTATACCGTTTGGCTATACTGTTTGACCCTAACAGATAAACATATTTACAGGAATTTAGCATTATTTATGTTAAATCATATTTTTCTTATTGCCTTTTGTGGTGGTGTGATTCATTTAAATATTATATTAAAAGCCCATGTGGTAACAGTGGTACATGGACAGTAAAATATAACACCCTGATGTTAATCAAGAGTAAAGGTAGACATCAACATTACTCTAAGAGGGATTGGCAGGAATGTTAAAAACTGAGAAACATGCTGATGATCATTCATTGTTTAACCCCTCAAACATGATCTATGTAAAGCGGGGGGGGGGGGGGGGCTGCATTAAACAACAATCAGATCAATATGTTCGCCGCATTATACATATAAATCAGACCAATGAGGGTAATGTGTTTGCTGCATATTACAACTAAATCATGGCCATCCATACCTTGACAAAGAAATTAGTTTTTAAAATGATGTATTCACTTTTTTTGTTTGTTTATTTGCTCTTATTGATATCCGAGTTTTTCAAATGGCAGCGTTATATCTTCCCTTTGATATATAATTATTGCTCAAGTGCTAAAAGTTAACACAATTGCAGGTCATTGACCTTATCTTTGTAAGTTAATACATGTCATTTACCCACAATCTATTTCATTACATTTCTATTTGATTTATGGTTTTTAACAACAAAAACATACATCTGGAGCAGTTAGGCAAAACATCTCTGTCATTCAAATATCAGAACAACCAAGAAGAAACATCCGATAATTGTATTAACACGCGCAGACATGTTATTGTTATGTTGTAGATTAATTTATAACCTTAATGCTGCCTTTCTGTTGCCTTAATCTGGGCTTTTCTTGTAAGCATGAATGATACAGGTGGTTAGCGTGTGGCTATGATCTTAATTAGTGAAAGCATAATTTTGAATGATAAGTAATTAAATTATAACAAAAATCAACTTTTCTGGAAAATAAAATACTATCAAATATAAATATAACAAGGTATTCAACTCAAAATGACCCGAAAACAGGGTGCATCACTTTGAACAGCCATAACTTTATCAATTGTGCAGCGACTTTCACGAACTTGGTCTTATTCAACGCAGAAATGAATTTCCTTTCTGGAAAAGTACATATCTTGCAAGATTTTTACAAATGCTGGGTCAAATTTTAAGAAATAATATGATACACAACTCGTGTGACCTACTCGTTGTCGATCAGACCCGATCAAAGACTGAAATCTTCACGGGGAAAAGGGCATTTTCCCTGCAAAGTTCAAGGACCTCGATACCATAATTCAATTAAATGTATGAAAAACATATACATTAATATGCAACAGGGAGCATTCTAGATACCCCCGTGCGCCTTTCAAAGTGCTGCGCTTTGAAATTATAGCCCCCCTCCTGCCCTTTTCAAATCCTAGTTGGTGCATTAGAACTCATTATATATACATACAACCTGAAATCTAAGTAGCTGGATCTTTTTTTTTACAATTATTGCATTCAATTCTTATAAAGTAAATGAATCTCGTATTTACTAATGAACCAAATTGTCATGAATAGTGCTGTAATGATACATTCGAATACTCGAATTACTCGAATATGGCTGTGGACGAATTGTATTTGTTATTCGCCACCTCCTGAACCGAATATTTGACGAATACAAACAATGTGATTTCGAGTTTGAAAGTTTAATAATCTTACCTTACAAATGAAGATTCATACAATAAACCCCTATATTTAAATGTTCTCCTTATTCTGGCGTTTTTCATAATGTTTACCCCACCCACTATGTTACACAGTGAGATTATCAACAAAAATGGCGGGCACCGGTTGAATATTTAGAACATTGAATTGAAAATCTTTCAATGGTTGTTAAATGTTTATTTAGGTAAATACGAGTGACTTGATGCTCAAACATACACTCAAAGAATAAGCAGATGGAATTTCTTTTTTGTTTATCTTTACGACAATGATTGTGCAACTTATCAACAAACATGGAGCCTAGCAAAGGGAATGCTTTTGATATCGTTGACCCGCCTGCCGAATACACGTCATTTGTCTGGCGCTACTTTGGTTTCCCCAAATTCATGTTTTTAAAACTGTGTTCAAAGTTTAAGTAGTTGTTGTCAGTGTTTTGTTATTTCAAAGTGTTATATTTCATATTTGGGTGAATATTTGATTAGGTTCCATTTACTGTCCATATTCAACAATTATCTAAATGTTAGACATTAAAAGAGATAAGTTTCATAATTACAAGGTTAAATAATATGCAAACAATATTAGATAAGAGTTTTAAGCAGATCACACGCTTAAAGCAGTTTTATGCTTTGTCGAAGCAACTAACTCCCATGTATTTTAGTAACGGTGTGTTGTCCGAATTTTTAAAGGGTAATTTTCTTGATTGTTTTATAAAAGAATGTCAAACGAAAATAAAAAAAAACCCAACCATTTGGAGCTAAATATATTTAAACTTAACTGAATAACAGTTACATTTAGTAGCTTTATATGCAGAATATTTATAAATGGTCAGTTATGGCTCTGTCCCTAATTTTTCAAGTCGACACCATTACGAAGAAAATTTCATCTACCGCACGGGAATGACACAGGGATACAACTTTTTCCAAAGTAAACATTCTTTTTACCTTTTACATCATAATGAAGCAATGAACAGAGCGCAAAAAATGTGAAAATCATTAAAAAGTAATTAAAATATTGAACGTACTTTTATTCAGTGTCAACACCATTACTGTGAAACCATTATTAATCGTCAGGCATTAATTTTCATAAATTTCGTCAGTCGACCGATCGGCGAATTTAAGATCCTAACGAACAATCATGCTCTATGTTTGAACAAAAACAAACACTAAGTTGAACAATATTTTAAAACTTTACCGTAGACATGAGGCATTTAATTCCAACATAATCCATGCACACATTCACTGCTGTTTCGTAATCAAGATTAATCCGGTTTTGACACAAAGGGATGTAGATTACACAAGGTACTTAACTGACACGTTACACTTCTTTAAAACGGCTGTGCAGTACAGCTGTATCGAATGCGTTGACTTCGTTTATGTAGAATGGTAATGAATTAGCGCTAATTGTTTATAACTTTATTACCCATTAGGTGCATTGTGTTTTTCAAGGGTGTTGCATATTAGCCATCACGCAGCGAATGCCGATGAAAGACAAAAACCAAATGAATAGATGACGATGTGTGATCAACATGCGTATTTATCACAAATTAATAAAGAATATTTTAATTGCTGTTTGTTGTTTGCGTTTAACCACACTTATTACTATTTTATATGTATCAATTTATTTATTTTTAAATTTTTGACATTATTGATTTATATACCGGTAGTTTACTTTTTAAGAACAAACACACACATAGAGTTTATAATTTTAATGTTGATATCAGAATAAAAAAAGCATTTTATTTGAAAAAAAAAACACTTAACAATCTGCAACCTCTTTCATATAACACAAACAGTTTTAAAACGGTATTGACAGCATTTTAATAAAAATAGAATAAGACTAATTGGCAATTGGCTTCGTTGTTACAAACACTCGTTAACGGTTATTCGATCCCACTTGTCCGCTAATCATAACAATGAACGTGTAAATGGCATACATTAAGAGGGTCCATTACTGTCCCTTGATAACAAAAGACTAGTTAATTGGCATGTGACAAACAGGCCCCACCTCCTGCAGTGATTCTCAAGTGTGTTTCCGCATTCGTACCACGATTTTTCGCAACTGCGATTGATCGCGAATATGTATTACACACAAATCGGATATTGACTGACGCATATTTTAAAAATTCAAAATCAGAAATCGGCGAATTTAAGTGCTGACGAAATCGTCATTTTTATAAAAATGACGAAATTTTGTGCTGTCGAAAATAAATGGTTTCACAGTATTTCATTTTCTTTGCTATTTCAACTTCCTGTTCTTTTATGATTTTCAAACATTATGTATTCTTAGATGCCACAAAAACATGTGTGCGTAATGTGTTTTTGAGACAAGTAGCATGCTGTTTGTGGATGATCAAATGCCTGAATGTCATCACCGTTACGGTCCACACCCTTACGCTGAATGAGTAACGGTGATGACAACATCGTAACGGTGTGCACAAATATATACACACATTATGGTGTAAATAAACTTCGTTTTCATATCGCCGATTGTTTTTCAAACAACATCGCAAATTTTACATGGAATTTATCAGACAAAAATGGAGAATTATTACAATTGGAATCAGTTCTGTCAGAATTCCCGAATGTCATCACCGTTACGTTCCACATCGTTACGCTGAATGAGAAACGGTGTTGACAACATCGTAACGGTGTGGACAAATTTATACAAACAATATGATGCTAATAAAGTTCGTATTCATATCGCCGATTGTCTTTCAAACAACATCACAAATTTTACATGGAACTTATCTGACATACTTTCTAGTAAAAAACACGATGCGAGTAAACAAGAATATGAAAGTATAAGATAATCTGTCCACACCGTTACAAATGTGACAACACCGTTACGCCGCATAAAAAGGAGACTTTTATATACATACAGATTCAACAAAAACTGCAAACGTATTTTAACATCATAAAGTCTTCAAAAAGGTGTCCGATGAAAGAAGAATTTAGTATATAAACATGTACCCAAACCATTTTGTAGAAATTCTTAAAGTTGTAAAACGTAATTAAAATGTGTATTTACACCGTTACGCACTTAATGTTCTGATAAAGTCACTGACAATTTGGAATTGATGTAATAGCCACTCATGATCACTTTATACAATGAAACAACGCCAAAAAAATCATTTAAATTAAGTTGAAATAAAATAATATTATCAAACAAATATTTATGTCCGTAACGGTGTTCTCTTCACAGCTTTTGACGTGCGTCAAATAAGCCTTCATAATCGCGATCTGGGTCACATTAAGTCGTGCCCAGCTTAGGTTGACGTCCGTCTGACATGTACGTAACTGATAAACGGTCTGTCGACACTGCTTTACTAATTGTGTTTTTGAATGTTTTTTTATTAAGAATGGAACCTAATCAAATATTCATCCATTTTCAGTATGCAAAGATACTCAATTAATCAAATTGACATATATACTCATAGTTTCATACTATATAATGTCATGTCAAGTTGTCTGTATTACTTTTGTTCATTGAAATTCATATTTGCGAATAAATATTCGTATTTGCCACCCTGTATTCGTGATACGTATTGTATTAGTCATTTAGTGTATTCGTTACAGCCCTATTCATGAACATAATAATGGTAATATTTATTATCTTCTACTCAGTTAATGAGCTTTTTGGCTCATGAACTACCGGTACATATTTATAAACTGTTCATTAGTTAGAAAAATACTCTCATTAACCTTTTTTTTAAGTTTCATTTGAGTGCAATTATTGTTCATAGACCTGTTTTGAAATTCATGACTACTTCTTTAACTTGGACAATGGTTCAGTTAACTGAGTTTTTGATGTTGGTCAATTATCTATACAGAATTGCCAATATTTGTTGTATGTCATGAAGGAAGTCAGGTATTTTCTTACCCCTCTACAGGTGCAGGTTATTATGAACAATCTGAAATATGATTATACTAATCCAGCTCTGAATTTGTCTTTCAGCACTGGATTACTTTGTGAATACAACTATGTGTAATTTTATATTAATAATATTGATTTTTCAGTTTTGATGACAATTGATGAAACACGGTTTGCAGAATAAAATTGGATTAAGCATTGAGTGGACAGTCCTTGTAAAATTTATTTTCATTTCCATAATTACACTATATCAACTGACAAGGTTTCTAAAATTTATTTTTCCCCGATTCTAGTTTCATCATTCTACATATATATGACAAAAACATTGTCTCATAACAAAACATATTCAGGTCTGCAGAAAGAATATACACTGAAGTCAAAAGGGTAAGTTATTTTATTACCAAAATTTAAGATCAGTCTGTCCAATGTGTCATCAAAGCCTACTATCTATTTCATGTGTTTTGCATAAATATAAGACACATTTTAATTGCCACTTCTTGTATAACCATCAGTTTCATTATATCATATCCGTTAACTTAAAAATGGGTTTACAATAGTTGGAGAGAGGCATAATGGACTGTTACATTTCATCGACGTTTAAAACATATATGAAATGAAAACCCTCATGTCTGTGTTCAATTTATAAATCAAGCTACAAGATCACAATTAATCTTCCCAACACAGTATCTTTGCTGTCTAGTACATGATAATAACATAATTATCACAAAACTAATTCAGTAATGTAATAGATCTAACTGAGATTAAAAAAATCTCTTGGCCTGATTTTGAAGGGATCTTTTCACATTATGGTAAATTGACTAAATTGGGAAAAAAAGTTTCAGATTCTCAAATTTTCGTTGTAGTTATGATATTTGTGAGGAAACAGTAATACTGAACATTTACCATGCGCTAAATTATATCCATTATATGCATCTTTTGACGATTTAAAAACCTGAACATTGTAAAGCGTTGCAATGCGAAACAATTGTCGTTATATTTTGTGACACTACAAGGGTTGCTAAAATAAAGTATAAAATTCATCACTCACTGTGTGAGCACGGATGGTTGAGTGGTTTAAGCGTTAGACTTTTACTTCAGGGATAATTGGTTCGAGCTCAGTTGAGGTTACTTTATTTTCGTTCCTCAATTTTATTCTTAGTTTTACTGAAGCTTCTGATAAACATTTTCCATCTCGGCACTAACTATGTATTCTCTATTTGTTTAGACGTGTAAATCATTCTTATTTAAATTCTAAATTGGTACGATTTTATGTGAAACAATTATAAAAGTTTTCTGTACGGAAAGTGTTATGCAATTATTTTGTCGGTGAGTACGTTTTGTAACAGTATACTGACTGGCATTTTTATAATGTTTGAGGAAAATTTTAAATATATCACAATTAATTTTCAGCATTTTTCCTCACCACTTTGGGACTGGTGCTGGTACCGGTCAAATTGGGACAATTAGCGTCTTTTTCATCTAAATTAGGAAATTAATTAATTATGCTCAAATCTTAATAAAGCGTATACTTAACTTAAAAAAATGTGTGATTTCTGGTTTATTTTATTTTATCATTGAAGAATAATATATCGACAGCATTAAATATGTGCATTTGCCACCCAGTCAAATATGACATTCCTGTATTTGAAATCATACTTAGAATTTAGAAATCAAAAGTAAACGCTGCCATGTAGCAATGATTAACACCTTTAATATCAGAATTGTATCCAATATCATGTTTAATAGACATTTAAAAACATCTGAGCAATCAATGATTGTGCATGTAATGTGATATCAATTGCATACATGTAATATATTAAATAGTCAAGACGTGTTATAACATCAAAATTATTCATCCAAGTAATGTCTGCAACCTCGGGAATATCATTTAATGTAATATCTAGTACTTGTGATGTTGACGTACATGGATGTGAATCTGCACCTGTGAAGCAGTACCTAGTTTAAAAGGGCTGCACTTATCGACCGCTTTTTTGTTTATTTTCTTGCGATAATACTTCGAATTATGCGACGCCATCGTTGCTGGTAATTCGCGAAAATGTGTTGCATTTTTATTAAGATTCCCCTTATCGAGTACAGGAGTATTCAGACAACGGGAACCAATCGATATATCGTCATCAACACTTGCTGCAGTTACTTCCCATGTTGATTAACAAGCACTGATTTTAGTTTTACGCAGTTTTCGTGGTAAAACAAAAGAGAAAACAACGCCTATTTTTTTTCTTGCGAATTGGGATTTTTTTATTTGAATTGGGAATTCTCATTTGGAAATTGGGAAAAATGATTGCATTGGGAATGGTGCAGATTTACCGTACTAACTTTATATAGAGGAAAAACGCTGATTATCTACAGCTAGTTTGGTTGATTTTGTGTTGCGTGCAAACATATGTCTCAAAGGTGAAGATCGCACTTTCTGTCAAAAGGTGAAAGGGACCTGTGAACAGTTTGCGTCATTTTTTGAAGTTTGTCAATAAATGTTTAACTTGCTGGAGTTCTACAACAAACATAGAGAGCCTCATTTGTAATTAGGTATATTTCATTTGCAATGCTGTATAATTTTGTCAAATTTTTTTTATTATTTAAATTTCAAATGAATATTAAATTCATGAAGAATGCTATATTGTCACAATGTGTCTATGTAATGTATGGTATTGCACTCCTTAATTTAAATTGTTCTTTTTTACTTTAACTTGTTACACAAAGCTGAAAAATGGTCATTTAGACCATCTATAAAAAAGTCCCTTTAATTAAGCAGCTTGTCCGGCATGTAGCTTAGTGCTGCATGAATACTCCAAAAACCGTATTGCAATATATTGTCAGTTCATAAACCCGTATTGCAATATATTGCAATATATTGTTAACTTGTGCCAGAATTATAACTCGCCAGCTAATCACCAAATCCAACTTAACTACATGAACATAACTTTTGTATGCATGTTTAGGTTCTAGTTATATCCTATTGGCAGTTCAGCTGCTAGCCTTTTTTACAAAATGCTGTATAAACACAATTAACTCGTTCTCTGGCTTTAAAAAACATTTTGTTATGAAAGATTAGTATTGTCATTTTGTCCATTGGATATTCCCATTTAACATGCTGTGCAATTGTGTACTGTATACTGTATATTGTATACAATAAATCTCTGGGACATTTAACATTAAATGATTATAAATATGCTGCAAGTACAACATTTATACAAAGTCATTATTTAATTCAAACTGGTAAAGCATATTTATTGCTCATTTTACAGTTCAACTATTCTTGCTGACTCCCAATTGTAACAACGCCAGGGGTTTTCAGCCTTATATAACAGGGGCCTATTAAAGGCCCCTTCCCAATTGAAAATTTCTTTTAAATCATGCAGTTTTCCCAAAAATCCTAACCTACACCAGCTTTTTCATTTCCCAAAGCAGTAATTTTAGCGAGAATTCTTCCCGAAATGAGCAATTTTTTCCCAAAATCCATAGGCTAGGGCCTCTTCCCAATGAAGCGAGGAAAACCCCTGAACGCTGCACTCCGTAAAAGAGACTTTTTAGAATGCTATTTTTACGTAACAATGCATTTAACTAAAACCTGATTTGTTTTGGTTTAAATTGATATCATTATTTCGGATGACTTTTCTGGACAAAATGTTAATGAATTTTGTTAAATTTTTATTTCTGTATGATAAAAATCGTATCGCAATACAATATGCGGATTGTGTATTGGGATATATACCGATATACTGGTATATTGTTGCAGCACTACATGTAGCATTATGATTTATATCAGAAACTTTTAATAACTTTCCATTAATAATCATCACTTTGTTGAGAAACCTAGTCACAGGCAAGACCTGTGCCATAAGCTCAAAGCTCATTGTAGAGGTATAGTTATAATATCGCTGTAGCGTGACCATCAGATGGTTGTTGCCCTTGGTGTGACTTTTGACGAACGGCTCAGTCTTAACCAACACATTACAAATATTACGAATAAAGCACAGCAAACTCTTGGCTTAGTACATAGATCCTTTGAGTGTCTTGATGAAGAAATGTTTCTGCCTCTTTATAAGGCTTTAATTAGGCCAACCTTAGAATACGGATCATGTGTTTGGTCCACTCTCCTAAAAAAACATATAAAGTTAATTGAAGATGTTCAAAGAAGAGCAACATTAAGGCCTGTTTTCCCAAAATGAAGCTTACACTATCTTTTCTATTAATGATTTGAAAAAAAAAGATAAAAGTGATAATAACTTCAAAGTTACGTCGCTGACAAGGCAAATAAACAAAAACACTTTTAAATCAAATAAACAACTAATAAGTTCAAAATTTTTACCTTGTGGCATTTTTAGTAAACATCTAAAATGGACCTTTTCACAGTTTGTCATTAGTTGCTTTATATCGATAAATGTAAACATTGGATCTTAAAAGCTCAATTAAAAAAAAACAACAACAATAAAATAAAACAAACAAAAAATTTACCCTCAACTGGGCTCGAACCGCTGACCCCTGGAATAAAAGTCTATCGTTTAGACCACTCGGTTATCCTTGCTCATACATTGAGAGATGTATTTTATACTTTTTATGTATAAGCAATCATCATAGTATGAAAACACATAACAACAACAACAACAAAACTCTCCAAATTAAACGTGAAAAGGTCCCTTAAATGTCTTCAGACTTGCAAATTAAATGAGTTCAATACACTGTTAGATCTTACATCATGAATAACTTACAGGTTAAGTGGTTGCCTGTTAGCCTGGGGCCAATAGATTTAAGCCCAGGAAACTCAATTTCAAAAGTTAGTTACAGTTGGGCTAAAAAGCAGGGCAACTAGCTTTTTCAAAGGTTGAACAACTCAATCAAATTAAACATAGAATACAAATTGGCAACTGTGGATCACTTAGGACTAGGAAATGATTTCATTCCATCTCACAACAAGACATGATGCATTAAAAGTCTATCATGTTGGCAAAATTGTTGCTCAGTAATTTAAAGAAAATAGATAAAGTATTAGATACACGTACATTACACAACATGTACATGATTCTAGGCTTGTTATTCTTTAGCAAGGTAACCAAAATTCTTAAGATGGTTGCCAATATGCAGTGCAGCAACCAATTGCGAAAAAAGCGTTTAAGTTATCTCCCTATAACATAAATTTGAGGATAAACAGTGCACACACATCTCAACCTGTGCTTTAAGGCACACTCTTTATAAATTTGAATGGGTTGTGCTCATTCAAACTTGCGATATAAAAAGCTGTAACATAATTTTGAAAACTGAGTTGTGTCTAAGATTATGCAATAGCGAACAACTTAAGTGCCTTCAGCGCGTTGATTCTTTATTTGCTGTCCCTTTCAGTATACAAACTATACATACAAACTGTTTTAAATGCTGATGTTGAGAGAAAGTTATTATCCTGCACATCATGTTGTTTTTCAAGGAATTTATTAACGTGTCGTTTCACTCACAGTTAAACACTGAACATCTGTTGGTATTGAATGATGAATATTCTTTCCTGTTATATATTAATATGATGTTAAGTGTTTAATAGATGAAAACATATTTCAAAACATGTTATTTATCATACAAAGTAACAGGATATTCCCATGGTAACTTGATTTACATTAATAACGATGATAAAAGCAACCTTTTCAATATCATATCAGTAATCATATAACAGGGGATTTTTTAAACGTATTTACCAGTTCATACTTATATAAAATAGAAACCATTTTTAATCGAACATGATACTGTGACCATGAGTGGTGATTCTGTTTATATGGCACAAACCATGTGAAACATGGTAATGCTAGGGCTTTTTATTTATGGATTTTTTTTAGGTTTAATATGTCTTGTCTTTAATTAAAGATCCATTGATTCTTCTATAGAATCGATCCAATGATAGCAAATTGGTTTCATTATCCCCCCACACTCCTGAAAGTTGGAGTTCCATGTGTGCATATATATATATATCAGGCATTTCCCCAGGATTTTGGTCAGGCACAGCGACGAGACAGCGGGGAAGTGGGTTGGTGCGGAAGGGGGCGGTCTCCGTTCCGCGTGTCAAGTTATTTTTATATTTTGTGAATGATCTAACTCAAAATCTACAATACTTTAAAGCAATGAAAACACAACATATTATTTTATAATTTATTTAAGTGTTCTCAATTTATTTAATTTAAGTCAATTATTATATATGTAATATTAAATAACAAGCAAAATAACATTAGGCATTCGAATGAAAATGATAAAAAAAAACAACAACAACGATACATATTTTACCATTAGTATAGAGATATACATTGTTGACTTTAAAAAATGTTTATCGTGGTTTCTCCTGGTGTAAGGCATACACCATTCCTCCTAGGTCCACTTTCTCGATGTCTTGTCCTTTTATGCTGACCATCATCAGAGCATTGAGTATAACAGACTTCAAAGTTCAGACGATAAGGGTTGTCTACCCTTTTCATTGTGCTGAAGCCCCTCTTGCAGTCTGAAATACACACAATTTGTAAATTACTTGAATTGGCATAAGATCTTTTAAATCGGTTAAATCTAATTAAATAGGAAAGGACAATTAAGCCAAAAAGCATCTTTTGTTTGTAAGTGTGTTCTTGACAGCCGAGTCAAGCATCTACCAGCTGAAGATGTTTATCTAAGGAAGAGTAGGCAAACAACTTACCTAAATACTTATGAGGGAGGTAGTTTGTTGTATGAGGAATTTTCTGCTTTATCAACCAGCTCAAATTCGTGGAGGCTGCCATCCTGGTAACTTTCTGTAAAGAGTCAATCTCTTCAAGCTGCCAAACCCGAATTCTCTGTCGGTTAACCCTGTTTTTTGGCCTGGGAGTGGGTCTTTGTCGTCTTCTGATGGCGGCTTAGTGAGTCCCTTACCACCCATGTGCAAGGCACTTCTATCCAAGGAGCAGTACCGAGAGCTAATCATGTGATAAAATGCATACAGAGGACGTCATACCTACACAAGAGTGGATTAGTTTTATAACAACTGTTTTTAATTAGAAAATAGTGTGGAAACATTTTTAGAAGGCAGGAGCAATCAAATGAGACGTTTGGCTCTATTTAATTGTAATTATAAACTCAATTATACATTACCGCAACAAACACAAGTTATTGTTTATGGTTAAAACACCAATGCAATAGTTGTTAAGAGTTAAAATAAAACAAACAAACAAATTTAGCATACATGTAATGGCTATTACGCAAGGTGCAACGTCGATCGATATCAACCATTATTAATGGATTAACACCATTATTGACCCCCACAGACGACCCGTAAAACGTTTAAATCTTTTATCTTAATCTTTATGCCCACAAAGATGATTAGCGCGTGCTTGTTTTGGCCCAATGCAGAAGACATTCAGACCATAAGCTTGCAAGCGCTAGTGAAATTTTCAAGCGTCGCAGCGACATGATCTGAAAATCAAGCGCCGCGGCGAAATAGATTTTTAAATCCAAGAACCGTGGGGCCGCTGTGCTAAAACTGCCTTGGGAATATATATATAGTACATAATGTAGTCTGTTTTTCGCTTGCATTCATAAATACAGGGAATTTATCATTATTCATATTAAGTATTACTGTTGATTACTTTGATGCAGAAGGTAATAAGCATTAAGTTGATTTATTGGTTTTCAACTAATTGCTTCGTAAAATATTATTATAATATTATTCTTTTTTATAATTTAAAACAATACACTACACTTAAATGTATAGGTCGGGACAAGTAACATTATAACTGGTTGTAAAGTGACCATAATAATCCTATATTTTCCCCACTCATTGTAGAGAGCTTGTATTATAATTAGTTACCCCACAAAGTCTTGAGTGAGTGTACAATTTTTCCCAAATTGCCAAGTGATTTGTATATAAGTAAAAATATCCAAAGAAAGGTTATCATGTGCATTTGGATTTTTTGCAGTATATTTTATACGCCTACTAAGAAACTTTGAAATATTTAAAATCATAGGTTAAATATTATAAGAAATTTACCCATTTATATTAAACACTCATGTTTTTTGATAACTTTTTTCAGCAAATATATAATTGTTGCATCTGTCCCACAGAGGATTTTCAGCTTCACTACAGGTTAAAAAGAGATAACTGGGAATTTAAGAGCTTTTTGATGTTGACAATGTACTATAAACTGGGGTGTGATTTTTCCGAGGTTTTCTGCAGATTGAGTTGTCCCGGGGTCATTTCTGAGATTTGCGTAAATTCGTATGATCCATTGAATCCTTGGGCGTATTTCATAAGCGGTCCGAAATATCTCCGGCCCTCTAGATTCGTCTGCATACTGCACTGATAGTTTCTGCCTTTTAAGTTAGCATATTTGAAACAAGCATTGTAATTGGCTGTCGTTTACCAATATTCCAAATAAACTCGGTCTTTTAAAACGTGTTTGGTATTTCTGTGCTGATTGTGTGCAAATGTTGCCTTTTTTGCAGCAAAAATGAAGATTATTGAAAGAACGAAAGAATCTCACAAAATTTAGGAGAGATGGTGATGGTCAGAAACAAAAGTGGATATAAATCAGAAAGCAATACCATTTTCTGAATTGGTACAGAAGATCGACTGTCCTGGTAAGGCAAAGTGAATTCCATGTGCAAAACTCTTAAAATACGGATCCCTTGGTAAAGAATTTACTCAAGTGTTGTTTGTTGAACACTGTAACAAACAAACAAAAGATTGCCGTCATTGTTCACAGGGATCGGAGCACATATTATTGTTCTTGATCACAAGTTTTTGATCACAATAAACTTGTTTACTTTCCATAATATGTTGAATGTGACGTTAAAACGGTTTTTCATAAATAAATATTGTAATGAAGTTGAAGAAGGTGTTGATTTAAATGTCTGTTTTAAAGTTTGTCATTGCGTTATTCACACAATTCGCACAGTCAAAATCAGTCAACACGATTTTCCTCCCCTCCGACTGCACCTCAATCACAACCCTTAAAGCATGCGATATGTCACGATAATAGTCTGTGATTCTGACATGCGAGATGCAGTTTTGTATAAACAATCATTTGTTTTATCCCAACCTGCTTTGTTTACATTTGTCATTACCACTATATTAGATTCTAGATGCATAAAGGCACATGAATAATAGTAACATTAATGTATGCAGTTTTTGTTGACATATGATGCCATTATTATGCAGAATTAAATAGAAATAACTCCATGTGAAAGCCACGTGAATTAGTACTGAAATGTCTGTAATTATAATGTATCGAATGACTGCGTCATTAGCAATTTCATTTTCTCCATTTTTTTCACCATTTGGCGACCTTGTCAATACAGTTTCCTCATTGAAGGGGTAAACCGAGGTTAATAAATGTTGGGACAAATATCTTACAGCTCAGTAACAGTTGGTGACATTTTCAATATTTTAAAATCTATTTAACTTAACATTAGTGTTATTTTTTGTATTAACAATGTTATTTGTTTGTACATGATACAAAGAAAATACTCCATAAAACTCCTAAACAACGTACACAAGCCAACTGTGCTCTTAAAAAGTTCAACAAAGAATTTAAGAAGTTATTCCCCCGTAGAAACAGCGTCCTTCTGTGTGTCTGTTAGTCAGTTTGTTTGTATAATATGTTGTATGTCTGTGAAGCGAACTTTTTCAAATTTGTTAAGTGCTTGATTAAAAATATGTTATAACCACCAGGGCTTTTTTTCCTGACTTTGTGAAGCGGCCCTGGCCCCTCACTTTGTGAAAAATTGAGTCGCAAACTTCTTAAAATTGTGAAAAAACGAGTCGCTAACTTCTTAAAATTGTGAAATTCAAAGTTCAATGCATTAGTATAGTTAAAGCATGTAAAACACTTGAATATTATCAAAATTTCATTTCCTTAAGTAATGCAATAAAGGCATATTTTCCTTCTATGAATACTGTATTTGATACAATAACAACACATATACATATATCTGATTTGCAAAACATTCATGTACCAAATGCAACTAAAATACCTGGTCCCAACACTTCTTTACCACAGGAAAAACATTTATAAACATAGAGCATTTCAAGGGCACATAACTCAGATATATTCTGGACTTTACAGCTATAAAACTCTGTTCTTTTTACTCTTGAAAATGTCAATAATTCTCTCAATATCTGAAGAGGAAAATTCCTTCTTCATGATATTTTTCATGTTCTGTGAGCCTGACCCTCGCCAGTGCATGATGATCAGGGAAGTTGTCATTTGACCTGAAACATTAGGTATACATTGAACAGCTGTACTTTTGTAAGAAATGTAAACGAGTTATTTTATTTTTCACATTTTTTCACAAAGCATTAATAGACTTCATACAAAGTTTGAATCATGAATATGCGTCATGAATATGCATTTAAATTAAAAAATATATATGAAGGGACCACATTATTACTTTTACCAAGATTTACAATCGTAAACAGATATGAATAACAAGTCACGGTCATTAATACTAGAGGACGTTTTGACTAGCTTCCAAGTTCCATCAATACATAGCCGCGGCTTAGATGCTTTCACTTTTATCAAATGACTTCTAATAATGTTATCAATGTGCATGTTTCAAAACTTACCCTTCCATAGAAAGCTTTTGTTTCTTCACTGTTATCCCAAATTTCAATAAATCGGGATTATTTTGCGTTTTTTTAAATTTTCTTTGTGTAGTAACGTGCGTTCCGCGTCGCCATTTTTTATAGTGACGTTGCTAGGCAGAGCTTTTACTATTTACGCCGGTTTCACCGGTTACACAACACTTTAAAATCGATTAAAACAAGCAAACATCGGTAACGCGAGTCGACAATTTTTCGCGAATTCAGAATTTAAAACGAGGTTTTGAAACCTATATTTCTGTTCCAAAATGGCCTTTTTTGACAGTTTTGAGCACGAAAAGTCCGTTTTTTACGATTTAAAACGGCCGTTTTTGTAAATATTCACGGACATGTCAGGTTTGTGAATTGGCCGTGTCAAAATTGTGAAATGTCCGTCCACGGCCAATCGCAAAGAAGGAAAAAAAATCCCTGACCACTAAGTGTAGATGTAAATGACACAATTTTCATTCACGGATATGTAAATGTTCCTGAATTATTTGCACATGAACTTAGCCATGGCAGGTTTGCAAAGCCTCTGACAAAGCATTGGATGGTATAAATGTGTAATGTTTGTGACAAATCTTTAGTTTTTAGCTCATCTATTTTTTGAAAAAAAAATATGAGCTATTGTCATCACCTTGGCGTCGGCGTTAGCGTTCGGTTAAGTTTTGCGTTTAGGTCCACTTTTCTTAGAAAGTATCAATGCTATTGCATTCAAACTTGGTACACTTACTATCATGAGGGGACTGGGCAGGCAAAGTTAGGCAAACTCTGGCGTGCATTTTGACAGAATTATGTGCCCTTTTTCAGCGTAAGCTGTATTAAGCCAGCTTGTCACCTTACCTGACCTTTGTAAGTGTCCAATAAAATTCAAATAAAATTTCCCGCGGCTAGGTACGAATAAATACACTTCATTTATTCCATTGGCTGATTTGAGTATACCACCAGAACATTGGAATCATATCAGCGTCTTTGTAACACTGTTTAACTGCTTGAAACAATTTTATTTCTTAATGAAAAGGCTTAATAGATAGAACAGTTTTACACTCAATACTTGACATCAATACAGTTTGTGCGTGCACCTTTTATTTTCAAAGAATTACCAGCGCAACGCGTTTATATTTAAAGGCTATGTTTTCATATTTAGGCCCCCCTTCGAAGAAGAGGGGGTATATTGCTTTGCTCATGTCGGTCTGTCGGTCGGTCTGTCGGTCGGTCGGTCCGTCCACCAGATGGTTGTCAGACGATAACTCAAGAACGCTTGGGCCTAGGATCATGAAACTTCATAGGTACATTGATCATGACTCGCAGATGACCCCTATTGATTTTGAGGTCACTAGGTCAAAGGTCAAGGTCACGGTGACCAGAAATAGTAAAACGGTTTTTGAATGATAACTCAAGAACGCATACGCATAGGATCATGAAACTTCATGGGTAGATTGATCATAACTTGCAGATGACCCCTATTGATTTTGAGGTCACTAGGTCAAAGGTCAAGGTCACGGTGACTTGAAATAGTAAAATGGTTTCCGGATGATAACTCAAGAACGCATACGCCTTGGATCATGAAACTTCATGGGTAGATTGATCATGACTCGCAGATGACCCCTATTGATTTTGAGGTCACTAGGTCAAAGGTCAAGGTCATGATGACCCGAAATAGTAAAATGGTTTTCGGATGATAACTTAAGAACGCATACGCCTAGGATCATGAAACTTCATGGGTAGATTGATCATGACTTGCAGATGACCCCTATTGATTTTGAGGTCACAAGGTCAAGGTCACGGTGACCCGAAATAGTTAAATGATTTTCGGATGATAACTCAAGAACGCTTTTGCCTAGGATCATGACACTTCATAGGTACATTGATCGTGACTCGCAGATGACCCCTATTGATTTTCAGGTCACTAGGTCAAAGGTCAAGGTCACAGTGACAAAAATCGTATTCACACAATGGCTGCCACTACAACGGACAGCCCATATGGGGGGCATGCATGTTTTACAAACAGCCCTTGTTAGTACTTAACTTCCATATTCTTGTCAACATGTTAACATGTAAAAGTATAAAGAGCAGTGGAAGCGAGGCCTCACTTTAATACATTGCATTTCAACCCGCAAGGTATCGGGTCAATTCTAGGCCAGTGTATGAATGTCAGAGTTTATATACAGGTCATCACCGGAGTTCGCGGCCAGTAAAATAATAGTTATATAATAAATACGCCATCCGTGAACTAGGTGACCTGGAATTTTCTTTACACCAGAAATATGTAGATTCTTAATGTGTTTTCAACAATACAATGATAAATATTATTTTTGATTAATTTAACAATAATTATTCCACCATATTGACCAATGTATTAAGCATGAGCGTGATGATTATCGATACTGTTAATAATCGAAGCAAAAAGCAATACCCGACAAACCACTAAAACAGGTTTGTTCGAAGAACGCGCCTATAAATACGGATACTTCTCGTGTGGTCGGTTGACTCATATGTTTTAATTACACTTCCATTCTTCTTTTGGTTTTCTGTTTTGTATCTATAGGTTTATGACCAGCAATATGTAATAATGTAAAATAAGCCGCGAAAACTCCGCGTAACATCCCGTACTGCGTGTGATGCAGCTAAGAACTGCACAGAAAAAGACATTCGCTATCCTTGATCTCATTCATTGAACTATCAACGCCGTATATCTTGTTTAAAGATATTTCTTGTTATACTTAGAAAATTGAAAATTTGGTAAAGTTTTGTGTTTAGGTCCACTTTAAAGCTATTGCTTTCATACTTGCAACACTTATTAACTATCATAAGGGGACTTTGCAGGCAAAGTTATGTAACTCTGACTGGCATTTGGACGGAATTATGGGCCCTTTATACTTGGAAAATTGAAAACTTGGTTAAGTTATGTGTTTTGGTCAACTTTACCCCTAACGTATCATAGATATTGCTTTCATACATGGAACACTTGCGAACTATCATAAGGGTACAGTAAAAGGACAAGTTGCATAACTCTGGTTGACATTTTTACGGAATTATGGCCCTTTTTTGACTTTGAATATATGGTTAAATTTTCGTTACCGTATAAGCTAATATAATCTCTATTCAGCCAAATAGAAACTTAACTGCCATGTCATGTGGTGAATTTAAGTAACATAATATTTTTTGTTGTTAATATGATATAATTAACAACGCCTGTAATATAATGTTGATATCACATACCACATCAATTATGTTAATTGGTTTTGGATAGGTGGGTTTATTTCAGAGGGATAGCATATTTTATGTTTGCTTTTTATAGCTCTCAGGTGTTCAGTAGCCAGTTAGGCGCCTTGCATATCATTAAAAACAGGATAGCATCTTAAAATGTCACATACACATTAAATATCACTTTCCAAACAGTTTATAGTCACAATTAAACATGTGTGTCTATATTTGTGTATTTGGTATTGCAGGGTATGTTTGTATCACCTTTAGTGATAACTCAAAACTTTAACCTTGGTTAAACTTTTGCAATAATGAATAACTTTTGCAATATTGCAGATAGCAACTTGATATTTGGCATGCATGTGTATCTCATGGAGCGGCACATTTTGAGTTGTGAAAGGTCAAGGTCATTCTTCAAGGTAAAATGTCAAATATATGGCTTCAAAGCGGCGTCCAAACTTTAACCTTGGTCATAACTTTTGCAATATTGGAGATAGCAACTTGATATTTGGCATGCATGTGTATCTCATGGAGATGCACATTTGAGTGGTGAAAGGTCAATGTCAAGGTCATCCTTCAAGGTCGAATTCAAATATAGGGCTTCAAAGCGGCGCATTAGGAGGCATTGGTAATTGTATTTCTGACAAACACATCTCTTGTTTATTTGTTTGTATTGAGTGTAGTTATTGCAAATGCTAAACCTGGAAATATAAATAAAAGTATGTTTTCATTTAACCTTGAAACTGTTGAAAAAGCAAATGTTTTTTTTTTAATTAAGGACTCAATTGTTAAGTCTGTGTAGCTCTTCTTTCACTAAAATGTTCCTGTTTTATTTCAATAATCAGAAATCTTTTGTGTTCAGATCACATAAAAGAGTCCAAAAAATTGTCAATAGGTCAAACTACAGTACAGCTGAGGCAACGTGTACTTAAACAAACGCCACTCGCCGCGGTGTTCATCTCACTGTATTCGCTTACCAATATGAACCCGTTTGCCATAAGGCGAAGTTGGATCACCGCGAATCAGCGCGGACCCATAATATCTACAGCGTTGTTCATCGTGTTTGCTTAAAATAAAATAATTGAACATAAACGTATTGTATTGATCCCTTTCATTTAAAAGTGATAATGAATAATGTATTTCTCACCCATGCCCATAACAGTGTTTTCTGTCTTTTTAAACGCCGCGTTTAAAAGAAAACCGTGTTTGCATCTAGTTTTAGGATACCGCACCTGGAGGAGTGTTAATTGCGTGTTTGATTATGCAATTAACAGTTTGAAGCCATGGAGAACTCATAACTGATTGTAGTGATCATATTATCCCTAGTCTCTGGATTCCCCGATACGTACGTGTCAACTGTCTCAATCGCATACATGCAACTTCTCCCATCTTATCATTACTCGATAATCCCATACATGCCAGATTTCCATTTTTAAAAGCAAATTATGGGTGGGTAATATAGACGATAAGAGTGGTCAAGTTTAGAATGTCATAAACACAAACGTTTGCAATTTTTGAAAGTATCAAATGAATTTCTGCATTTGATTCTGTTTAAAGATTTGATGAAATAAGCGCCCAATCAGGACAGTTGTATTCTAACATGCGTAAATCACCTGACATGGTTTGCACGCGACGTTTACAGCTATTTTCAGTTACAACTTCTACATGAAATAAATGCATTTCTTTGTCCTGATAAATAGCGCGTGAAAATTGGAGTGGGTGTATTTATTTGTTTATAAATTTTTTGTAACGGGAACAACATTGAGATCAATTAATTATATTATTTGGCATTGACATTTCCTCTTAATAAAATATGATTTTAACACGCTGTATCCTTACTGTTACGCTGTTTCAGTTCCTTCTTAATCGAAACAGTTATTGTATTGTATACTGACTGCACATTGTATTGTATACTGACTGCACACAAGTGTCATAACATACTGATGCAGTATGTAAATTCGGACAGTACTTAAAGTCGGGCACAAATAAATAAATGATTTAATACTCACTTAATGATTTCTTTGAAACTCTATATTTGTTGTTAAAAAGGGCAATTGCATTGATTAACACAATAAGAGTTAATAGTATTGATCATGTAAACGCTTTATTTACATGTACGTTTCCGACTTTACGTACTGTGTATTTAAGTATGCATACACATCATGTGCACATACATGTTATATCTACATGTAGTATATGTTTTTCTTTTGTGCATTTACATTTTAAACGCGTAAATGACCCTCGCAGACAGGTGTTTACAGTGGCTGCCCAGCACGGCGGTGATCAACTGTGTTCCCGATAACGATAGCATGCAATCGCGTTGATTTCGGGTGTTTGCCGAACACCGCAGTCAGTAGCGTGTCCGTCCCCCGCGAAATGTCACCCATCAGGAAAAGTGAACACAACGGACAGGCATTTTTGTTTAAGTACACGGTGCCTGTACTGTAAGGATATCTGAGCTGAGGTTCAATTTGTTAACTTATTATACGATTTAAAAAAATCTCAACAAGATGCTATGCAAACTATGTGTAATTTACTACTGAAATTTAAGTCATAAAGCACAGTGTATTAGAATATATCAATGTGCTTTGTCATCACCTACACCATCTAATAATTATAGTACTAGCATATTACTGCATACACAATTGTTATCATTATTTTTCAATTCTTGCCAAACATCAATATAAGCAATAATTTCCCCTTTGCCTTATAATATTAACTTGCCTTGCAGATGCATTTTGGTCATACTTTTCTTATAAAGGGTCTTTGGATCCCCATTTCACAATTTTGACCCAATTTCACACATTCTAACATGTATATATGAAAACAGCTGCTGCAATCCAGTACAAACTGACTTGTTGAGTTAAAAACTGTCAAAACAGCTATTTTTTCTTTTTAAAAATTTTGATTTGTTATAGTGTTTTTTTTAGCTTTCGTGATCATAGTGTGTCAGTAGTCTGTCGTGCCCCGTCAACATTTACCTCGTTCGCACTCTTGAGGCCACATTTATTGTCCAATCTTCATTAAACTTGGTCAAAACATTTGTCACAAAATATATCAGCTGAGTTTGAAAATGGTTCTGGTCCGTTTAAAAACATGGCTGCCAGGCGGCGGGCAGTTTTCCTTATACATGTACCACAATAGACTCCACCCATCCCCAAAGCCCCCCCCCCCGACCCCCCCCCCCCTCTCAATCCCCCCCCCCATTATTTTTTTTTATGTCCCCCACTATAGTAGTGGGGGACATATTGTTTTTGCCCTGTCTGTTGGTTGGTTGGTTGGTTGGTTTGCGCCAACTTTAACATTTTGCAATAACTTTTGCTATATTGAATATAGCAACTTGATATTTGGCATGCATGTGTATCTCATGGAGCTGCACATTTTTAGTGGTGAAAGGTCAAGGTCAAGGTCATCCTTCAAGGTCAGAGGTCAAATATATGAGGCCAAAATCGCTCATTTTATGAATACTTTTGCAATATTGAAGATAGCAACTTGATATTTGGCATGCATGTGTATCTCATGGAGCTGCACGTTTTGAGTGGTTAAAGGTCAAGGTCATCCTTCAAGGTCAGAGGTCAAATATATGTGGCCCAAATCGCTTATTTTATGAATACTTTTGCAATAGTGAAGATAGCAACTTGATATTTGGCATGCATGTGTAATTATGGAGCTGCACATTTTGAGTGGTGAAAGGTCAAGGTCAAGGTCATCCTTCAAGGTCAGAGGTCAAATATATGTGGCCCAAATCGCTTATTTTATGAATTTTTTTGCAATATTGAAGATAGCAACTTGATATTTGGCATGCATGTGTAACTCATGGAGCTGCACATATTGAGTGGTGAAAGGTCAAGGTCATCCTTCAAGGTCAAACGTCATATAGGGGGACATTGTGTTTCACAAACACATCTTGTTTTTTAATGAAAGATCATCTAATAAATGACCACCACACCCTCACACTATACCCCCCCACCACCCTACCCAAAAAATAATTGTTATGCCCCCAGTAGTGTGGCATATAGCAGTTGAACTGTCCGCCAGTCAGTCTGTCCGTCCGTCCGAAAAAAACTTTAACATTGGCCATAACTTTTTTACTTTTGAAGATAGCAACTTGATATTTGGGATGCATGTGTATCTCATGGAGCTGCACATTTTGAGTGGTGAAAGGTCAACGTCAATGTCATCCTTTAAGGTCAAATGTCAAATTTATGGTGTCTGTCCGTCCGAAAACTTTAACATTGGCCATAACTTTTTCAATATTGAACATAGCAACTTGATATTTGGCATGCATTTGTATCTCATAGAGCTGAACATTTTGAGTGGTGAAAGGTGAAGGTGAAGGTCATTCTTCAAGGTCAATGTCAAATATATGGCGTCTGTCCGTCCGAAAACTCAACATTGGCCATAACTTTTTTAATATTGAAGATAGCAACTTGATATTTGGCATGCATGTGTATCCCCTGCGAAATGTTGTTTTGCAGTTCACGAATAATTCGTGAACTGTTCATGAACTGTTCGTGAACTGAGTTCATGAATTGTTCATGAATAGTCAGTGAACAAAAAATGAGCCACGTCGGTGAAATGTTCTTGAAATTTTAGTTCATGAACACTAATGGCATGAAGTGTTCATGAAATATTCTTGAAACCTATTGGCACGAAGTGTTCATGAACTATTCTTGAACCCTTATGGCATGAAGTGTTCATGAACTATTCTTGAACCATTATGGCATGAAATGTTCATGAACTATTCATGAACACCAATGGCATGAATTGTTCTTGAACTGTTCATGAACAACACAATTCTTGAAAAATTCTTCAGGGTTTTGCTGTTCATGAACAGTTCAAGAACACTTCATGCCATTGGTGTTCATGAATAGTTCATGAACATTTCATGTCATAATGGTTCAAGAATAGTTCATGAACTCATTTTTATTTTCTGTTCACGGACTGTCAGTGAATAGTTCATGAACCATAGTTATTCAAGAGTTCATGAACTGAGGTGGCATGAAGTGTTCATGAACTATTCATGAACAAGAATTTGTCAATTTATGCAAAGGTTATCATAAGTGTTACCAAAGCTCAACAAACAGGTCAGGGTAAGAAGAAACAAGTCTTGTATTAGCACTTAACATATTGATAGCAACATATAACAATAATTTAAATAAAACACTAATAACTGAGATACAAGTGGTTTGATAATACTCTTTAAATTTCATAATACAACTTTGCACTATATGTTCATGAATAATTCATGTATTGAAAAGATTATGAATAGTCTCATTTTCAGTTCAAGAATCATTTACTAATCAATGGTTTTCCTGAAATGGTTACACTTACAGTGCCAAAGAACTTGAAATGGAACCAATGGCTGATCAGTTCAGCCGGAAATTTATTAAAGACTTACATTTTCAAATATAACATAAACCATGTGCCTTCCGTTTCAACTTCCTGTGCACACAATATTCTTCCTTTGTAAAAACAGCAATTTAATGTACATGTTTGAGTTCTTGATATCATCTTAAACTGTTCTTGAAATAAGATGTCCTTAAAACGTTCTTAAACTTGTCTTTTAAGTCTTCCAATAACAATGACAGATCCTTTTAAGAACATTTTTTTGATTTTTAAAAAGTCCATCATATTTTCAAAAACATTGTGTAGACCTGTTTAAGAACATCAGAAGGAAACATGTTGTTCAAAAAAGTTCTTAAAGTGTTCAAGAATAGTTTAAGAATAATTCAAGAACAGGAAAGGTCCTTAAAAAGTTATTGAACTGTTCCTGAAGGCAGTTCTTGAACAGTTCTTGTACAAATGTTCTTAAAATTCTCTAGAACAGGTCAAGAACTCTTACTTACAGTGGTGAAAGTACTATGCATATTCATACTAACTTCACAGGTTTCACAAATCTACAAGATTAGTATGCTAGACATTTCAATATTTCTTTCAAAAATATTTATGAAACATGTAGCACAAAGGAATTCATGAATTATTCATGATGGATCCTCAAAGTCTGTCTCAGAAAAGTCATCAGAAATAATTGCTCATGAAATGTTCATTACTAAGTATTTATGGTTAGATGAAGAACTGTTCATGAACTTTGAAGTGTTCAACAAAAATTCATAAACTGTTCATGAACGTGTCTTAAGAACAGTTCATGTCCAAAAGTTCATGAACCAAGATCAGGAACTTTTTGAGAACGGTTCATAAACAATTCCTGATTGGCTTGAAGTGTTCATAAAATCATGAACAATATTTCGCCAAGGATCTCATGAAGCTGCACATTTTGAGTGGAGGAAGTTCAAGGTCAAGGTCATCCTTCAAGGCCAAGGTCATCCTTCAAGGTAAAAAAATAATAACAAAAATCAAAGCGGCGTTCTCATGAAGCTGCACATTTTGAGTGGTGGAAGTTCAAGGTCAAGGTCATCCTGCAAGGTCAAGGTCATCCTTAAGGTCAAAGGTCATTTTTTATTTCAAAGCGGCGTTCTCATGAAGCTGCACATTTTGAGTGGTGGAAGTTCAAGGTCAAGGTCATTCTTAAAGGTCAAGGTCATCCTTCAAGGTCAAAGGTAAAAAAATAATATTTCAAAGCAGCGTTATCATGAAGCTGCACATTTTGAGTGGTGGAAGTTCAAAGTCAAGGTCATCCTTCAAGGTCAATGTCATCCTTCGAGGTCTAAGGTAAAAAAAAAAATTCAAAGCGGCGTTATAATGAAGCTGCACATTTTGAGTGGTGGAAGTTCAAGGTCAAGGTCATCTTTTAAGGTAAAAAATAAAATTAAATTCAAAGCGGCGTTCTCATGAAGCTGCACATTTTGAGTGGTGGAAGTTCAAGGTCAAAGGTAAATTATTTTTTTTTAAATTTCAAAGCGGCGTTCTCATGAAGCTGCAAAATTTGAGTGGTGGAAGTTCAAGGTCAAGGTCATTCTTCAAGGTCAAGGTAATCCTTCAAGGTCTAAGGTAAATAAAAATTCAAAGCGGCGTTATCATTAAGCTGCACATTTTGAATGGTGGAAGTTGAAGGTCAAGGTCATCATTCAAGGTCAAGGTCATCCTTCAAGGTCAAAGGTAAACAAATTTATATTTCAAAGCGGCGTTCTCATAAAGCTGCACATTTTGAGTGGTGGAAGGTCAAGGTCATCCTTCAAGGTCAAAGGTAAAAAAAAAATTTTTCAAAGCGGCGCAATAGGGGGCATAATGTGTTTCTGACAAACACATCTCTTGTTTTTTTTCAAACATGGTTAAAAAACACAAATATTTATTTTTATTATTTTATTTTTGAAATACCGTCCAACCATCCCACCAGAGAATCCCGCACCCCCCCCCCCCCTACCCCAATTTTTTTTTGTTTTTTTTGCATTTTTTGCATTTTTGGAAGATAATATAATAAATGACCACACCCCCACACTATACACCCCTCTCCACTCCACCCCTCCCTCCTTTGTGATTGAAATTGAGATAGGTCCCTACACCTTTAAAAAGAAAAATAGATGAGCGGTCTGCACCCGCAAGGTGGTGCTCTTGTTTTATATATTTCTTTATCAGATATAGTTATTAACAAAATGAGGACTCAACACACAATTCTTAGTTTTGTGAATGTGAGGACTTTGAATATAATTCTTACGTTTCATGGTTTCTAATTATTTTCTTTATAACTGCATCAGATAGACAGATATGATAAAGGAAATTGTGATAAAGCATTAATAGCTTTCTTGTGATGCAGGAGATGATGGCCATGATGATGTCTAAAAAAATCAACGCGTGCACCCACGAGATCAAGAAGATAAACGTGTGCACCCGCAAGATCGAGACAGCTAGCCCTTGTCAAATAAAAACGCACTTTTTACCAAAACACACATTTAGCGCACTTAAAAGTGCGTTAATTGTGTGTTTTTTGTTAATATGTGCGTTTTCAGTGTTCAAAAGTGCATTTAAGTGCGCTTTTTGTGCGTTTTTTCTTTTCAAGTGCGTTATTTTAGTGAAAAAGTGCGCTTTTTGTGTGTTTTCTTCATCTGTAAGTGCGCTTTTGAGTGTAGATGTGAGCAAAATGTGTGTTTTTTATCTAAGAAGTGCGTCTTTCATTTAGGAAGTGCGTTTTTTGTGTGTTTTCTTCATCTGTAAGTGCGCTTTTGAGTGTAGATGTGAGCAAAATGTGTGTTTTTTATCTAAGAAGTGCGTCTTTTATTTAGGAAGTGCGTCTTTTATCTAAGAAGTGTGTTTTAAGGTTTACAGATGTGGGTTTTTTCTCACAAAAGTGCGTTTTTCTATTTTGATGTGCGTCTTTTTTAAGCATAAGTTAGTCTTTTATTTCATAAGTGCGTTTTTATCATATGATCTGTTTTAAACAGATGTATCTAAAAAGACACATGTTTAACACACTTCTTAAAAAGTGCGTCTTTAACAACCGTTTAGCAAATGTTGTACAGAAATTGAACAAGAGACAAAATTGTTGCAGGCTCTAACAATTTATTTACATAAAATGAATAAACATAGACATAAAATATATCTCAGTAACCTGTAATAATATAAGGGGCAGTTTGAATAATTACTGGTTGTCCATATTAACCTGTTTAATGTTTACATACTTTATCATACAATTTCAATGCATACCCTATTGCTTACGTTTTAATCTCAAACATTTCTAAAAATTTCCACCTAAATCAGACTGTGTGTAACTAATTAAAAATATTGAAAGTGTCAAAAGTATTATGTGAGCTTGATAGTATCAATTATATTTCCTCAACATAAATAAGTATTTGAACTTTCTTATACTAATATTTATACCCTAATACAATTAATGTCTACCGCATTGACCATAAACATACATTTTAAAAGGCAATTAAAATAATATCTATACTATTAATATTATTTGCTAAAACCATTCAGCATGTTATATTTAAATATTTACAATTAAATATAATGTGTTAAGGGTGCTGTGTATTATTCAATAAATATTTTGGTGTTGAAATGACTGCCTTATCAGTATTTCTCAAATTATGCAATTTTTGGCTTAGACACAGCATGGAATCAGATAAGAGAATAGCCAGTCCCTATCAGTCGTCCATCTAAGCCTAACTAAGGGGTGTTGATATACTTTTGATTTGTTCAGGCACCATCTATTTGAGAACCACAGATAGGAAGTTATTTTTTGAAAACAAGCAGCATCAGCAACCAGAGCTCCAGATAATTTTTTCAGCCGAGGGTATTTCACTCATGAATTTTTTAATTGATGAGTAAAAATCATAATCCGATAATTTTAAGGAGTAAATATGTTCAAAGGACCTGAATTAATAATAAATTGTACTTGTAGTGTTAACTTGCTATTACAAGCAGTTTTGTACACAATAAAGCAATAACTTTTGTTTTATTTAATATACTGTCAATAATAGGGCGTACACTTTTTTCTGGTGTTACTAATGACGATGTCGACTTAATAGAGATCGACCATTTATAACTGGCTCGCCATTAATTTTTGTTTTATTTACATGACAATACAACACAAAACATGCAGACGCTGCTGAACATGTCACAAAAAGAAAAGCGCTTTCGGGACAGGGACTGCCGGTCAGGGCGGCACAGATCGTGACGGTCATATGAAAAACAAGCAAGCAGCAAGTTTTCGCATTACATAATGACTCTAGTGGATTCATTGATTGCAAACCGGATTTTAATATATTTAACAGTTTAAACATGTGCTTAGTCACATTATCTGAATGGTAAGCGGGTGGTATCCGTAAAACTTGTTTATTATATATGTGTATTACGGCTGCCATTTAAAAAGTGCTTGAAGGAAAAAGGTTTTTCCATAGTGCCACACAAGAGATGAACTGATAGCAAAACTTATATGCTTGAAGTTGGGCGATTTGGGTTTTTTTCGAATGTGATGTCAAATGTTTTCACCATTAGCGTATATCAATTTTCAACAATGCAGCGGAGAGTCCGTTGTGTCAACATCAGCCTTTATCGTGGGCCAAAATGATACCGTTCTGACTGAGGAGTAAATTAGGTCGGGAACCACATTCTGTACATAGATGGTGATGTCACTACGTTTTTACTGGTGTGGACACAATGACGGGAACCAGTTATGATTACATGAACTTATTTTCATGTAAAAACGGCTAATACGCATTGAAATTGCACACGATACGTAATCCGAATTTAGCCAGGAGTTTTTTTACTCAACAAAATTTTAAGCCATGCGTATTTTCTTTTTTTTCATGCGTATTTTACGCAAATACGCATCTTATCTGGACCTCTGTCAGCAACTGACTTTAAGCTAGAATTAAGACTTATTATTCTAGTGTAAAATGTCTTGAAATACTTTCAGCATGAAGTATTGTGTGATGAAAAAAATGTGTATTTACTACAATGTGTAAATCAACAATAAGTTTGTTGCAAAGGAGATTAAAAGTGGGTGGTTAAAGACATATAAAGTGATATGGTCTAGTTCAACAACTGCCTGTAATTTTGGAATACTGAAGAACAGTCTGTTGTAACAGGTTCGTATTTTCAATCCTGCATCCCTTTTTTATTTAGTTTATTGAATTAATTATGATCATAATCATATTTATGTATTGTCACTGGGAAATGTAAATGGATGAGTAAATGTAATGCAATTTTAAAGAAAAACAACACCATTTGAATTATTATGGCTGTATTTTATGGTTATTGTCATCTTAAAGTTATTTATACCTATTTTTGGTCATTAATGAACAGATGTTTCCCCCATATTAAATGAGAACTTTTAAATTTAAAGGTTAAACCCCATGGTGACCGTGAAATTTACATTGATCAGAAGATCCTTTGGAAAGAATGTGCATCATCGCATCGCCTGCCAAAAAAGGGAGCAAAAGAGAGACTACCTGATGTATTGACTTGAATACCAGGTTTTACCCTGCACAAGCTGGCCGACATGAGGAGAACAGGAGTGGGAAAACCGCGCCCTCTTTGACCAAGAAAAGCTGGATTTGTTTAGAGGTAAAACTATACAGGGTACTGCATTTTAAAGGTGTCACACTTCCGACCAGTCCACACAGCAAAATGAGACCACGTATCTTGGTACATTTTCGAACAGTATTTTCTATCAAACGTATTTATTTATGAAAAGCGTTAAGTCACATGTGATCAGGGGATTAAAATTGCAAAATAAATAACCAAAAACAACAAGCAAACAAACTAGTTTTGATTTAAATTTATAATTTTTATAGCAACAAGATTACCATAACAGCAATATTCAACACTTACATTATAAAATATCTTTCAGGACCTGATCAAATGAGATCATGCACGAGATGCATCGCGCAAAGGCCATGACAGTATAATAGTTGCAAAGAAGTTTGACCGGCTGGTGGCAGACTTGGAGAGAAAGATGAGAGCTGCACTTCGCCGCCTCAAACTTTCAAAGAAATGCTGACAGGCCTTGATTGATATGCATCTTTCTTATGTATATAGCTGTTCGTGTGTATATACTGTACATGTTATTATAGTATGCTATTATTTTTTGTTTATTTATAATCAAATTATGTTTATATTTATTTCATCAAATTGTCATTGATATTTAATTACTCATGTATGTTAAAAAATGTTGGTGTACATTAAAGTATAAAATTGAATTATCTTGTAATTATTAAAATACACAAATATATATGTTTATATAATTATTGGTTTTTATTGCATATCTGAATTAAAAAAAACTTTTTACGGCATATAACTGAATCAACTGTTAAGGCAAAAGATGCACCTTTAACGCACATGTGTGCTTTTTGTGATTGCGTTTTTTGCTGCCATTCATGTGCGTAAATTGTGCGTTTTGTGTGGGTTATAACTGCGCTTAACGTGCGTTAAATGTGCGCTTTTTGTGAGTTAAATGTGCGCTTTTTTATTTAAAAAGCGCACATTTAACGCACATAAAAGCGCACATTTAACACACATGTGCGCTTTTATGTGGGTTATAACTGCGCTTTTCGTGAGTTAAATGTGCGCTTTTTAAATAAAAAAGCGCACATTTAACTCACAAAAAGCGCACATTTAACGCACTTAAAAGCGCACATTTTACACACATAAATGGCAGTCAAAAACGCACTTATAAAAAGGGCACGTTTAACGCACATTTAACGCACATTAAAGCGCACATTTAACACACATATGCGCTTTTATGTGGGTTATAACTGCGCTTTTTTGAGTTAAATGTGTGCTTATTAAATAAAAAAAGCGGACATTTAACTCACAAAAAGCGCACATTTAACGCACTTAAAAGCGCACATTTTACACACATAAATGGTAGTCAAAAACGCACTTATATAAAAAGCGCACGTTTAACGCACATTTAACGCACATAAAAGCGCACATTGAACACACTTATAAAAAGCGCACGTTTAACGCACATAAAGCGCACATTTATCCACAAAAAGCGCACATTTTCTTGTTTGTTTGTTTTTGTTAAAAACTCATTCGGTAAGAAAAAGCGCACAAAAAACGCAGTGCCAATACCGCCACGTTTAACACACGCAAAACGTACTTAAAACGTACATTTCACACACTTTTTTGAGAAGGGAGAGAACCATCACAAACTCAAAGTACTGCGTGTTGTGCGAAAATCTTTGGTGCTCATATTTAATTGTTCTCTGTGTTTGTTCAATAGTTACTAACAAAATAAGGAAACAACACACAGTGTCATATATTGTGCATGTGAGGACTTCAAATACATTTCTTGCTTAATAGGTTCGTCTTGTTTTTGTTAATTATAGCCTTAATTGTGTTTGTTGTAGAAACCATAGGAGTTCCAAGAGGGAGGAGAGGACACAGAGGACCGTCCTTTAGAATGTTCTGGTACCCATCTGTTAAAGCATGCACTATCAAGTAATGAATTAAACAGACAATCTACGAAGGAGATGAATCGGCAGTGTTTAAAACACTAAGTAAGCATCTGCACATTGAACTGTTACCTGGAAATTATGAGAATATTGAGGGTAAAATCTTATACAAAAAGTGACATGCCAACAGATGAAATATTTTAAATAAAAAACATTACGTCATATGAAACTGCTCATACAGTGTGACACTTAACAGAAGCCTGGCGTTTATATTGTGTATAATTTCGTCTGTGTTGTTGTATTCTGAAATATTTCATGTTAATGTACTTCCTTTCTTCAATAGAATTACACAGTTATTTAAGGTAGTTTATCCGTAAAAATAATTGTTTTAAACCTAAATTATTTTACTATTTCTGTCATCTGCAACATTTTCAGGGATTGACTAACCATATATTAGGAACTTAAATCATCAAATAAACAAATAAATATATGTTCTTTAATCCTATTACCAGTTTGCTATTTTGATATAAATTATTTGACCCCTAGGTTGTTAACACATATTTGTATGTATTAAAATTAGCTTTTCATTAACTTAGCACTAGGGGGGCCAAGTTATGTAAGTTTAAATATCATTAGTTAAGAGACACTCACTGGAGGCATTTATTTAAACAATGTAAGTTGTTGTTCAAGTTTTTAAACATTAGTGGCTGTCATTTTAGCTCACCTAAGCTCATAGTTCTCATGAGGGCTTTTAGGATCCCACGTTGTCTGTCGTCCATCAGTCCGTAGGTCAGTGCGTCCATTAACGTTTTCTTCTAATGTCTCTTCCTCCTAAACCGCTAAGCAGATTTTAATGCAACTACACGGGAATGATCCTTGGATGACCATTTTTCAAAGTTTTTCAAATCAGTCCGGTTAATTGCATATGTGGGTCACCATAGCTGAATTAGATATTAAAAATAAAAACCTCAAAATTCTTCTCTTGAACCACAATGGTGAGGGCTTTAATATTTGGTGTGTAAAATGCCCCAACTGGTCCTCTAATAAGTTTGTTCAAGTCATGCCCCTGGGGTCAAAAATGACCATTCACCCCGGGGACATGTGATTTATGTACTAGTCTATAGCTATATGACTTAAAAATCTTCTTTGACACAACAAGGCCCAAAAGTGTAATATTTAGCATGTAACATCATATTGTGGTTCTTTACCAAGTTTGTTCGAAGAATACCCCTGAGTTTTAAATTCGCCCTGTCCTGGGGCTATCTGATTTCCCTTGTATGTATATAGTTAAAACTTAAAAAAGCTCTAAAAGGACAAGGGCCAGACTTGGTTAATTTCAATGTAACATCGTACAGTGGTCTTCTACCAAGTTTGTTCAAAACATACCCCTTTGGTTAAAATTGGCCCACCCTGAAGCCTTAATTCCCTTATATGTGTGTAGTGAAAATTTCCAAAATCTCTGACATGGTAAGGCCCAGAGGTTTGGTATTTGGCATTTAATATCATATTGTGGTTCTCTATTAAGTTTGTTTAAATCATGCAACTGTCAAAACTGGCCCGCCCTGGGGGTTACTTGTTTTCCTGATATTTATGTACTGAAAACTTATTTAAAAAATCTCTGAAACTGCAAGGCACATAGGTTTGGTATTCGGCATCTAACATCAAATGATTGCCCTATACAAAGTTTGTTCAAATCATGCCCCAGGGGTCAAGATTGGTCCCACCTTGTGGGTTACTTGTTTTAATAATATCTCTTCCGAGTTTGAAAAAGTTTGCGGTCAATTGAAAAACATGGCAATCAGGGGGTGCAAGTTTCCCTATATGGCTATAGCGAAACATTGTGAAAACTCTAGAAGTCGCATTTTTTTGGCCAATGTTCATGAAACAGAACCGTTCAGTTCCCCAAAGTCTCAGGTGAGCAGCGTACGGCCCTCTTGTTGTAATACTATGTCATCAGTGATTTTGTTTTACAATGTCAGATGACATAAGATATGTCCATAAAATAACCTTTTTTTATGTTGTTATCTCTAAATTAAAGAACATGTCGAAAGCTCTTGTAAATTTTTCCATATTAATATGCATAAACAATAAACAGTACTACATTTTTGATTATATGAGCCTTGTTCTGGGAAAACTGGGCTTTATCCATAAGCGTAAAGTGTCATCCCAGATTAGCCTGTGCAGTCTGCACAGGCTAATCAGGGACAACACTTTCCCCCAAAACTTGATTTTCGGTAAGGAGGGACTTCCTTGAAACTAAACATACCAAAAAAAGCGGAAAGTGTCGTCCGGATTAATCTGGGACGCCACTTTACACACATGCATTGAGCCCAGTTTTCTCAGAACAAGGCCCATATTATTGTTTATGAAGCATACAGTAGAAAACGTAAGTTCCTGTGAAACGGTGTCAATCATACATAAATAAATGACAGTTTGTAGTTTTTGTAATTTGTTTTTGCTTTAACTCGGCTGATGTGAAAAAAATGCCATGGAGTTATTAATAAACTAACCAACGTACATTTTCTTGTTCACTTTTGTACTGATTGACTTTTGATACTCAGTCTCATGTACAAACTATCATATGCCAGAAATCACTGCTGCTTATAAATTTATTTTGAGCTTAAAAACAAAGATATTGTTAAAATGAATTACTTTTACAAGATGTTTTGCGAAAAAATATGTCGAGTCGCAACAAAGGGTACCACAGCACAGTTTGCCAAAGAGCGTTAGCCTTACAAATGGCAAGCTCAGTTTTAGTGGTTAATCAATACGCAATACGGTTATGCAACAAGGATAAGCGCACCCGACTCGGAATCGCTTCCAAGTTTTGTCATTCTTGATGACGCGTGTCTTTAACATAAACGTAATTGTCAATCACACAGTTTTATGACGGGATATGAAAACGCTTAAATTTTCAGCGTTGTGATGTTATTTTCTCATTAAATCTATTTAAAAGCGTTAACATGGTCCAATCAGTTCCTTTGAAAATACATATTTACAGACGTAGGTTCATACTGAGACAGGTTCAAGGACAGACGAGACAAGGAAACATATTCTTTCACTAGCGGCCAATATTACATGACTTCTGCCATTGGGCCTAGCACCATCACAGTTAAATCATGAGGCTGTAATGAAGCCTGATTCTCTCCACTAGCAAACTTTTGGCTCATAGCCCTATTGCGCAGCCGTAACATAAGCCAAATACAATGCAAAAACCACCCACATGTGCAGCGTTCGGACAACACATCACGGTGCAGCTTCACCGCGCTCACGGACAGCGGGCCGCGTCGATTTCTTTGAATGTTTAAAATGATCGCTCTGATGGACCTAAGAGGCGATAGAATGGCGCACCCACAGCGTTGCTGTGGACTGCACGTCGCGCACATCGGCGTTCTGCTTTTTTGGACGCCATGGAAGCGCCCGTTCCGGTGTTACTTGAGTTTAACAAGTCACTACTTATAAATTCGTCGCTCTTGACTGAAGAAACAAATCATATCGGTTATAAGTATATGAACCAAGTGGATTCATTTCTAACATGGCTAACTGTAACTCCGTATTTTCAAGTAGCCACATCAACGAAACATTTCAACGCAATTATGGAGGTACTGTCAACGCATTTTGCAATCGTTGCTTTAGTAATTAACGCAATAGCAACAGTCGCATTTTTATATTACCGGTAAATTGCGATTTTAAGCATAAAGACATTCCTTATTTCATGTTTGCAGTGATGTAGTCCAACTTAAATTTGACATATTTAATGGGGAACATAAACTATGACTGCTCACTGCAGTAATGTAAAAATATACTACATAGCGCTTATGATATAATAGTGGATTTGAACTGGGTCGATTCTACGAAGAGTTATATTGCTGAAAATAACCCTACATTACATTTTTTCTCAATTCGTTTTCATTTTTTTCTTTGCATCGAACGTGTAATCACAAAACTAGTATACTCTATTTTAAGGATGTTCGATCTTAGCAACTACGTCTAGAAACGCACTTTCGAAATTACATGTTGCACGTTACTATATATGTGTAAATTAATTTTAGTGCATAAACTTATGCATTGTACCAGAAACGTCTTCCTGGTGCAAAAAGTGTGCGGCTTAGAAATTGATCAAGAGCTTAAAAATGAACAGTATATTTATGGAATTAACTATTTTTAATTTGTATTGCCAAACACCGTTGTCATACAAAGGGTACCACAGCTTGGTCTGCCAAAAGCGACTTGAGGCTAAGATGTGCGCTTTAAAAATGATAGTTACACTTAAATTTTCAGTTTTGAACGTTACTAAATATGGTAATGCTATAAGGATTCTTTATGTGTAGAGCTAGTATAAAAAAAGAGTTCCTGCGGCAAACTCGTAGAAATAATTTACAACGTAATAAAATCGAAACAATTATAAAACTGACTATGTTCGACAATTATCAGATAAGAATGAAAAATGTTATATTGAAGACTGTCTGTCTGTGCTTTGTGGAAGAAGTTACAGCTTTAAAAGTGACATTACCTGCTCCGTAATAAACATTATAATTGTCGGATGAGTAATCATCGTTGTTTGAACGTGTAGTATTGCTTCGTTACTCCTGCGTTATATCTATGAATCACTTTTTGCTTAATTGCAACTATTTTAGTAACTTATAAAATGTATGATTCCTTACTTATTTTGTGGAAAAGTCATTTAAAGAAAATACAACGACATCATTTAGTGTCGACAAACGCGTCAATCGAAATAAAATCATTTGGATACTGACTGGAGAATATTATTTTTTAATTTGCACGTGTTCGGCGTCTAATATTTGCGTGCCGAAAAACGTATGTTATTCGCTTCATGAAAACCCGGCGACTGAATTTTCAACCGCTTAAAATGTGTAGCTAGCTGATTTTATTTTCTTATGATAAGTTTCATTCAAATGTGTTTACATAGTCTAAGAAATAACTTGAATCTTGGAAAAAACAGATATGTACAGGCGAAGTTTTCTACTGTGATTCAAATAGAGGTCATCAAAACGTCTTCAAAACGTGTTTTTATACTAGAGTGTAAAATATGCAAATGAAGGTCCTCAGTTTGACGGCTTGTAACGAAAGTCCTCATAACGTATGCATTGAAGAAATATGTGCAACATATGCAAATGATATGCAAATGAAGGTCCTGTTTGTGTAGTCCTCAGAAGTATACTACACATATTTCATCGCTTTAGTTTTCTCCCCATTAGAGGGGGTGTAACAAAGTTCCTTGATAGCGCAATCCATAAACGGCATAAATATGGAAATAACGCATTTTTGGCGAAGCGCTCTGCCCATGGGAAAGGGACGTCCTCATATTCCTGATGTTTAACTCGGTGCTCACATGAGTTGTTGAACAAGTGTGTGTGTGTGTGTGTGTGTGTGTGTGTGTGCGTGTGCGCGCGCGCGCGTGCGTGCGTGCATGCGTGCGTGTGTGTGTGCAGAAATTTTCCCGGTCTATTTCTCAGCAACTAATGACCGGATTTCAATGAAACTTTATGGGAAGCTTTACTACCAAGAGGAGAGGTCTATATTATCAGCGGTTTCTGGTCGGATGATTTGTCACAGAGTAATGGCCCTTTGAAATGTTCCATTGTACATATAGTGCAATTCTTTCCCGAGCTATTTCTCAGCAACTAATGGCTGGAATTCAATGAAACTTTATGGGAAGCTTCACTAACAAGAGAAGATGTGCATATTATCAGCCGGTTCTAGTTGGATGATTTTTCACAGAGTGATGGCCCTTTGAAATTTCCCATTGTACATATAGTGCAATTCTTGTCGGAGCTCTTTCTCAGCAACTAATAACGGGTATTCAATGAAACTTTATAGGAAGCTTCACTATTAACAATAGATGTGCATATTATCAGCCGGTTATGGTCGGATGATTTTTCACAGAGTTATGGCCTTTTGAAATTTCCCATCGTACAAATAGTGCAATTCTTGTCCGAGCTATTTCTCAGCAACTTATTACAGGAATTCAATGAAACTTAATTGGAATCTTCACTACCAACAGGAGATGTGCATATTATCAGCCGGTTATGGTCGGATGATTTTCAGCTTAGCTGTTTTTGAAGAAAACCTTAGGTATTGTCATAGCCCTCTCGTCCTTCCGCGGCGTCGTCCTTATTTGTTTTTTCATGTGTATCTCATCGACCTGAACAATTGGAGTGGTGAAAAGGTCAAGGTCAATGATGACCTTCAAGGTCAAAGGTCAAAAAAACAAAATCCAAGCACATTGGCCATAACTTTTGCAATATTGAAGATAGCAACTTTATATTTAGCATGCATGTGTATCTCATGGAGCTGCATATTTTGAGTGGTGAAAGGTCAAGGTCATCCTTCAAGGTCAAAGGTCAAACATGTTATTTTTTCATGTGTATCTCATCGACCTGCACATTTGGAGTGGTGAAAAGGTCAAGGGAAATGATGACCTTCAAGGTCAAAGGTAAAAAATAAATAATCCAAGCACCCTCAGTCGAGCGTTGGCAATGGCTATGCGGTGCTCTTGTTCACAGAGTTATGGCCCTTTGAAATTTTCTATAAACTGTACATATAGTGCAATTCTTGTCCGGGCTATTTCTCCCCAACTACTGACTGGAATTCAATGAAGCTTTATTGGAAGCTTAACTACCTTGAGAAGATGGGCATGTTAGTAGTGGGTTCTGGTTAGATGATTTATTTAGAGAGTTATGGCCCTTTTAAATTTTTAAGTTGCTAAACCATCAATCGTATTATTTTGTCCAAATTTATGCCCCTCAAGATGTTTCCTTTTATCTGAATATAAAGTGCACTATTGTAACAAAAAATCTTTGGGGAGCATCAACCGTCTCCGATGGTTTCTTGTTGTATGAAGTAAAAATTATTGAAATTCAGTTCATTAAATATATACAAAAAAATTGGCATGTATCATATAACTATGGCTGCACAAATAGCGTATATGATTATGCAGGGTCTTGCTAAAATGTCATTGCCTTTGCCCATGTTATTTTACCCATGAAAGTGTTGAGTGTTTTACTTCTAAAGCAGCTATGCTTAATAAATATATGTTAAGTAAACGAAAACTTAATACTTAAATGTTAACACTTCATACTCTTGCAGCAGCCTGTCATCAACATTGGTCGGTTAATACCAATGGTTGATCAAACACCTGTTTTGTATGCGGTGGATCTGGTTGGGATTCAGTTCTGATTTCTGCATTTCTGTCTTATTTTCTATTCCAGGCTGTTGCTGTGCAATATATCAATAACTGTGTATCCAATAAAGAGTAAAACTGTGAAACTGTTTATTTTCGTCAGCACAAAATCTCGTCATTTTTATAGTTTTATTATAATGACGTATTATTATGATGTTTACAATGTTTATCAAATCTTGACATGGGACAGGCAACGGTCATGTGGTTCCCCGCTTTCAATTAATGATCATCACAACGCTTGAAAACAGTAAAATACAATTCAACCACTCAATGATGTGTCGCCTACGTCACAAAACAAGGTGCAATATTTGACTGGTTCTAAGAATCACACTTGTAGTTTGTTACGTCACCATCAAATACAGCCAGTTCGTCGGTTGGTTTAATTTATTTTAAAGTTAAAAAATCTGTAGAAGAAAAATAAACATAAATTAGTCCTTTTTTTACATATTTTAAGTTTCGTGTTCTTTTTTTAAATGATTTACATGTTGTTGTTTTTTTGTCGGACACAAGGTCTGACAATTTCGGAAATATTTTTGGACCTCGTCATATTTTATCGGATTTGTCCGAGGTCCAATGTCTTTCGCATGGGTTGTTTATAACCATTTTATCAACACACTATTATGTGAAGTTGGAACAATAAATTAATATTTGAATAAACTGTGTATTTTTAACAATTCATTATATGCAGTTTTACCTGCTGTATTAATTGATGTTGCAAATTAGCAGTAAAATAGACACTTGCATATATAAATGTGTTATATTAATTGATTTGACTTCAAAACTGGATGTTTAATTGTATTTTTTGTATACCCTTATACAAAATAAAATTGTGTCCATGTGTGCAACTGTACGTTCAAGTCAGAAGTTATCATGCATTTTGGAATTAAGTTGCGTCAAATAATAACTATTGTGTGATGTGCTACCCCTGTGTCCTGAGATTTAATGTTAAAGCCAAACAAACAGCAGGTCATAGGTAAAATATGCATGATGCAGCTTGTTTTTGGCTTTTCATTCATTCTTTGTTCATTGTATCATTATTAATTAATTAAATTAAATTAATGATAAAAACAGTGGTCGGGATCATACATTTCTGGAACTGAATTTGGTTTGTAATCAGATTTTATTTTATTTTTATCTGCAGATATATATATAATCTGAACATATATTCTTAAATCAATTTTATATCTATGTATTTCGCTGAAGATACTGTACTTAAAACACTGCAACACTGTTAATTACGCATAAGGTTACGCATGCGCAATTAATTTCCTTCTATATTACATATAAAATAGTTGAAGTTCGATATCATTTTTTTCCATGATCAAGCGCATACCCACTATATCATCATACGTCATTAGAAAGATAAATGCATAATCTTTAAAAAAAATGCATATCATTAAATTCTATGCGTGTTAACTCAAAATATTTACCTTAGAATAGGCAAACCGGTTTTGACAGCTGTGCAGACAAACATTTTGGGCTCAAATAGTATGACCTACTTTCAAAGCCGGGAACCATCAACACAAAAAGTAGAGCACGAAAATGTCTTATTTTCTTATTTCTTACAAATAAACCTTCAAGTTGATACCAAAACTAACCATTTGCAATGTATTTTACAAATCCTAGGCAGCATGCACTCAACAATGAGTGCTAAGTATCAAACTGACTGTCTATGTCTATCACAACAACATTCTTCCAGGAAAGAAAGCATAATATTATTATCATTTTTGTGTTTTCAGCTGAATACTTGATTTTACTTAAACTCTGCAAGATATCCAAAAAAATAAGGCAAAGTAGTGTTATTCTAAATATAGATCTGTCTGACGGGGTTGAAGGCGAAGGCAGATAGCAGTGTCGGTCCAAACTTGGCAGGCATTTTTAACAGTAAAAGGCTCAAAAACTTGACAAAAAGTAAACAATAAAAATAAATACAGATGAAGTAGAGACATGCATTAAGTTCATTATTGAGATTGATGCAAATTAATGTCAAAATGTCATTGAAAAACAATACAGAGTGTTTAAGTAGTCTCAGAATATGTTTTCGGAACAGGTTTCGGTGTGATTTTCCGGCATTTACCCCCCTTATGACCCCAAATGCAACAGCCCAATTGCAAACAGCCCTAATTTGGGTCAAATGACATCTGGCAGTTATGTTTTGCAATACAGAGAGTTTTTGATGGTTAATTGTCAAAATTCTGGCAGACGACTAACTTGGTCGGATGTGCTTACAGGTAACGCATGCGCAATTAATTTCCTTCTATATTAAATATAAAATTGTTGAATTTTGATATCAATTTCTACCATGATCAAGCGCATACCCACTATATCATCATACATCATTGGAAAGATAAATGCATAATCTTTTGAAAAAATGCATGTCATTAAATTCTATGTGTGCTAACTCAAAATATTTACCTTAGAATAGGCAAACCGGTTCAACACTGTTAATTACGCATAACCATATTTATTTACAACGCAATACATGTACATCATCGATATAGGAGGTTTTTGTGTAACGTCACAAGAGGGGTTTTCCGTTACTAAAAATAGATTGGCCGTCAATTTTACAATACTTACAATTTCAGAAAACAAAACTATCAATACCCGTATTCTTTTTTTAAGTAAGTCTTTAATAAATGATATTTCAAAAATAATAAAACATATAATAATTTGAATATTACTATAAGTGGTGTGGATGCGATAGTGTTATTTTTCATCAGCGATTGAAATTTAGTGTAAGGGGTGCATTGAATCAGTTATAAAACAAAGCCCTAAAATAGCTTAATACATTTCAATCTTGAAATGTAGTTTTAATTTTATTTTACATTGAATGAATTTTCGTTTATTTTGCATTGAATGAAACTATTAATAAATTTAAGCATTCAAATTGAAAAAAAAACACCTGCATATTTTGCAAATTGAAATGTCTTTGCATGTAAATGTATATTGAAAACTCTTCTGTAGTGATACTGAGCGATACAAATCTAGCACTTTATGATACCATAAATCTACACATTTAATTTATTTATCGCAAGTATTTTATATCCCTATGATGACCAAATGCGATTGCTTGTTTTCATGATGATGTTTCGAACACTGCAGTAACGCACGATCTTAACACATTATATCAGAGTTTACATATGCAGGTACCCGTTAAATACGTTAATTGTGTAGTAGTAAACTTGTACAATATTTTAAATGTATAGTTATTAAACACTTTATTGTTGTGTTTCCACTCGTTAATTTATATATACTTAATAGTTCCTAGCTGTTAATCCATTTCGGACAAATGTCTATTTTTTAATATGTTCAAATATTTTATTAAAGCAAGTTTAAGCAATTGTTAAGTTTTTGACTTTATATACCAAGAGATGACATGGAGGTATCATAAATTGTGTTTAATGACCAGACACATGTTGTTTATGCAGAGACCCCATACAGAGTCATACAAGCATAGGTCCCTGGGTTTATGACACACTGTTTTCTTAGTAATTGACATGACGCCTTATCTATGATCGCTCCGCCCACTAGAATTGATCCACCAATCAGCGATCGATTAATCGGGCGCACTCGTTAGCAACGACCTGTCCGCCATTTTCTAGACAAGCTACATGTTTAGGTTCACTTTTATTCCAACGAGTTTCTTTTGTTTTTCTCTTTAAAAAAACGATTAAAAATGGTTAAACGGTGTCAATGGGGATTATGTTACTCGGACAATCGATATCCTGAAAGATTAGTTGGTGACATTTAATTTATATCGTTTCCAAAGCCGAAAAGAGATCTTGAGAAGTGTAAGAGATGTATAAATACATGCGGTCGTCACCACGAACAACTGAACGTCAACACTGTCAAAGACAATTTTAACATATTTTTTATCGGATATACTAGCAGATTTAAATAGTTTATGTTATCGATATGATTATCACATAATATTTCACTTTAAAAAAAATAGTTTGATCAGTTACTAGGTCAGAAGCGAGGTTCATCTGCATTACTTAAAGAGAAATAAAACCTAGCATGAAGCCTAATTCGTGCTGTGTTTTATTACTCTGATAGTAATGCACTTAATTGACATCATACATGTTATTTGAAGGTGACATGTGATATATTATCTTATTAACGGTATCTACACATTTGCACTTATGTGGTGTCACCAATAAACGCTTTTAATCCACACTAGGAGCTCGAATGCCTAGATTTCATTTTTTAAACGAGTTTCGTTTATTTTGTTCGGATTAAAAAACAGAAATGAAATATGGCAAAAAACGGTGTAAAAAGGGTTAATGCAACTCTGACATTTGGTAACCAGAAAGATAAGTTAGATGAATTAAATTTATACCATTTCCAACGCGACAATGCGGTCTTGACAAGAGCGAGTGGAAGCCTCAAGAATTACCGAAATCCCATTTATAGAACATTAATTTATTTCACAAACTTGAAATGTCATATAAGCAATAACTAAGCATTATTAAGTATGTATTATGTCACGTGTGCATGTAAAATAATTGAGAATTTTGGTACCCAATTCGTGTAACTTTACGAAATCCCCGTTAAAAATCGCGTTTCTGTGTGTGTCAGAAACAAGTGAAAACCATTTGTTATTATTTTAATAAAGACGTATCGATAAATGCTATTATAAAAGAGTAATTATTACTGATATTAGTTAACCAATAAATGCGGTAACTTCGGGGAAGTCGGTACCTTCGCGAGCGTCTGATATTGGTAGCCTTATTAATTTATAATAGCCTGACCGTATTCCATTTCGTACAACGCTAATTATATATCAGACAATGTCCAAACTTACTGTGTTGTTTTTGCGCTTTAAATTATAGTGATTGATAAATGTCCCATAAGCAATGTTAAATATGATTAATATCACTTTTATACGCAATAACATGTGGGATTGAGGAATCCACCCGGCGTCAGAAAGCGCGTAAAACTTCACCGAATTCTCAGTTATAAAGCGCTATTTCGTGTCAAATACACGGGTAGGGGGGGGGGGAGAATGTTTCGGTAATAATTTTGTTAATAACACGGGTAAATACCGGTGAAGTGTTAATTTATTGCAAATACCACCATGACACGTAATAACGGGTTCGATTTCGGTAAGCGCGCAAGCGTTTGAGAGCGTGTTTAATGTACCGATTTACCCGTTATAAATAGCTGATGTTCTCTTTAATCGTATATTTTTTGCATTTGCAGAATAACTAAATGGCATCAACCCCTTTACAAGTGTATTATGGTGTTAAACAAGTCCATAAAATCATCCGGAATATCGCGTAAATCTATATGCATTCTATAGGCAAAGAAGCCATTTTGGTGTTAGCTTGTCTAGGTTTTCTTCCCGCTGAGCCACGTGATTAAGTGGGCGGAGCGATCACTGATTAAGGCGTCATGTCAATTGTCTGGACAGTATCCGATCATATCGAGATAGTCGGTTTGTGATAAACAAAGGGGCAATTAAACACTGGGTTAAAAATGCTGAAACAAAGAGTGTCAAAATTGATGGAACAATTAAATCAATAAAAACATTTACATTTATCAAGAGGATTAAGTTAATCTGTAACAAGGTAAGTTTTTACAGACAAATAGGTTCAAATCAGTTTTTATATTTTGATTACATAAAATCAATCAATTTGTTGTTTGTTTTCGTCCTTATTTGTGTTCGTTAATTGGATTCAATTTAATCTGAAAGATTTTCAATTTCTGAGTATTTTTTGTTCATAAAAAGGTTCGCGAATATGATTGTAACCGTATAACGATGCGTTTCATCAAATGCAAACAATAGCAGAATGGCCGCAGTTTTTGCGGCCAAAATTTGAGCATGCGCAAACGTGATGTCATTATCGGAATCCCCAAAACCTCCCATATTTGAACGTTTACGCTCAACGTCCGAAAAAAATGTCCGAAAATAACCGCAAAGTGTAAAAACGCTATGTTCTTCGCACAATTAGGTTGAATTCAAAGAACCATACGTAAATTATTGGTTTTCATCGATCTGACGTTTTTCACGGCGACTGATGTGAACAATCTCACGAGGGTACTGTGAGAATCGTCAGACATCCGGTTCATCTGACGATTTTCACGGTTTGACAAAACTCACGCTACACTGGGTGTGTTTAGGTCACACTATACTAAATGTTTTTCCTATATGATTCAATGTAAAAGCGACAACTTTAAGCGAAAATAAATGCAACATTTTGCACATAGAGACCCCAATAACCATACCTTTTCCTAAAGGGCATTCTAAGCTGAATCAATTTAAGCAATAAAAAAGATACGTCATGTTCAAACCAAAAAAGAGTTTGACCCAAATCAAAATCGACTGTTTTTGCACCTTCTTATTTTCGGCCGTTTTCTAGTGGATTGTAACCAGTTTCAGTGCATTTTTTTACTTAAATCTCTAACTTTATCATATTTTAGGGATTAGGTAGTGAACACATATGCTTACCCCATCAATATCACCAAACGATTAAACCAAAGCAACAGTCTAAAGAGTAAAACATGCTTTCGAGTAAAATATGATGTTTTTTTTTAGAGAGTATAGCCCTTCATGACTTTATTATTTAGTATATTGTAACCTATAAGACAACGTTTACTGTTGAAATCGCCAAAAATAGGCACGTGTTGATGATTATTAACCTATATTCAATGTTCATGCTAAATTTCAGATCGATCCTTCACGTAGAAATGCTTAAAAATGCATTTATAATAACGCATGATAAGCCATCTGGCTTTCGCTGTCAGTGCTTTGATTTATAACGGGCGTTCAAGAGCAAAAACCTTAACCTAAATAATACAAATCAGTCAAAATACTGGAATATTTCCACATGTTATGCCGAAGAAGACATAAACGTTTATAAAAACGTGTTTATAGCTTCATCTAGCACGGATTGGTGCGCTATGAGATGCTAAAGACGAGTTTCTGAACGTTTTTTTTTTACTGAAAAAGCTGTTTTTTCTTCAAAATTCGATACGCTCGTTTAATTCGTGAAACAAAACGCTCTTTTTTCGTGAAAAATAGAAAAACGCATAATACCCCACACACAAAATGGTGACTTTATGTAAATACTGCTCCTTTGTAACGCGGCCTGATTTGCGTTTAGTTCACAATATACTAAACGTTTTTCCTACATAATTCAATGTAAAAGCGTCAACTTTAAGCGAAAATAAATGCAACATTTTGCACATAGAGACCCCCATAACAATACCTTTTCCTAAAGGGCATTCTAAGCCGAATCGATTTAAGCAATAAAAAAGATATGTCATGTTCAAACCAAAAAAGAGTTTGACCCAAATCGAAATCGACTGTTTTTGCACCTTCTTATTTTCGGCCGTTTTCTAGTGGATTGTAACCAGTTTCAGTGCCATTTTTACTTAAATCTCTAACTCTATCATATTTCAGGGATTAAGTAGTGAACACCAATGCTTACCCCATCAATATTACCAAACGATTAAACCAGAACAACAGTCTAAAGAGTAAAACATGCAATCGAGTAAAATATTGTTTTTTTTTAGAGAGCATAGCCCTCCATGCTTCGTGACTATATTATTTAGTATATTGTAACCTACACAATGATACGGCTTATGTATAATAACATATGGACGATGGTCCACCGTCGCCCAACTAAAAATAGCATGTAAAACCAAGTATGCGCATGCTCAGTGGCGGGCGCAGTAAATGGTTAAAGTGAAAGTAGATGTCGCCGCCATTTTGTGTGGTTGGTAAACTGTGGTTTGTGTCCAAATAATTAGACGGTATCTTTTGTATAATGACCCCATACTTATGTTGTCATTGCATATATTTTTATTAATGGGTTTCGGCCCGTAGCCTTGTGTTCGCCCTATATCATGTTCGCCTTGGGTTCTGTTAACCCTTCGATTCAGTGAAAGTAATAAACGGAGAAAAAAAACATTTTTTTTTAAATTGTATTATTCATAACAGTAACACAATTGTATTGGTTGTGTCTTGTACATATTTGATATCTGATACGCAAACATATTCTTGAAGTGAAATATTTAAGCTATCCTACCGTAACCCAAATTCGACGACACCTAAA